>NC_051181.1:177820957-177864809 GCF_013339695.2 Rhipicephalus sanguineus | reverse complement strand
TAGTGAATCCATAAGTGCGAGTAGGCGTGAGTAATGAACGTGAGTGAGTGGCTATGAGTGTGATGTAGGCGTGAGTATGAAAGGGAGTGAGTGCCTATAAGTGTGAGTAGTCGTGAGTATGAACATGAGTGAGTGTCTATGAGTGTGAGTGGGCGTGAGTATGAACGTGAGTAGGTGTCAATGAGTGTGCGTAGGCGTGAGTATGAACGTGAGTGAGCGCCTATGAGTGTGAGTCGGCGTGAGTATGAACGTAAGCGATTGCCCATAAGTGTGAGTAAACGTGAGTATGAACGTGAGTGAGTGCCTATGAGTGTGAGCAGGCGTGAGTATGAACGTGAGTGAGTGCGAAGGCGGAAAGAAACATGGATGATCCCTCTGTCATAGGAATCGGTATAACACGAAAGTGAAACGTGTCTTCACAGAAGTAGTTGAGCGTTTGTTGCGCATTCTTTCGCCCCAAGGGCGATGGAATGAATGCTACAGCAACAAAGTGTAATGCCACGCGAAGAACGGCAAGCAGCTCGAAACTTGCAACGCGCTGCTCAAGCACAAAGGACGCACGGAACGAGCATACACAGGATGAGAGCGAAGTAACTGTCGCATTTGTAACTTATTTTTGCGTGAGCCCCGCGCTCCTTTCGCAAAGCAGCCACTGCAGTGGGCCAAGTGACCTTCGTGCTCTCAACGCGAGACGTACAAACCACCGCGATCACGAGATAAGCGCCCGCACAAGCGACCACACCCTGTAGACGCGGTCGCTCGTCGCAGCGGCGACGACCTTTCGAGAGCGCTCTTCTACGCTCTTCGAGCCCGTCGCGCCATCTCGCTAGTGATAACAAAAACACTGTAACACAGATCTCTGAGTACAGCCACCCGCGAATGGTGTATATAAATAGCTCGCCGTTAGCATTGCGAAGAACGTGCCGTTTGTGGCCGAATCGTTTCACGCTGCGCGCTGCGGAACGAGCGGTCGTGAGTTCGATTCCCGGTGGCGGAACTTTTTCTTCTGGTTTATTTTTCTTTGCCCACTGTTAGTCTTTATATTTTGCAACGTCATATCCGTGACGGAAATACGTCAGCGGAGCCGTGGTGGACCCCGGCATAAAACACTTTCGTGTTAAAAATTGGGGTGAGTGAGTATGAGTGAGTATTCTCTTACAGTGCCAACCTATGTACTCAGCACAGCGCGAGAGGAGAACGCCTGCACGAGCGCTTTGAAGAGCACGCGCGTAGCGCGAGCAGAAAACGAGAAGGGGTGAGAGAGAAGGCACGCGCGCGCGTGCAGCGAGACAGAACGCACGCAGCCGCAACATTAGCAAACCTTAATAGAACTTTTTGTTGGGCTAGTTGGTACATGTTTACTGAGAACCGGCGGCGAAGCACCGTGCGCGACCGCATAACGAGATGTCCGAAAAAGGGGGCGCTTTTCAGAAAGGCGCAACAGCGCCCCCTGGCCCAGGTTTTCTCGTCTATTGAAGCTATCGGTAACTTGTGCTCCGTCGGGCAAACCTCCTCAGGTGAGTATGCGCCACAGGAATTAGGCAAGCCCTACTGCCGCGTACAGCAAGTGCGAGTGTCATACAAAAAGGAACACGTGAAAAAGAGAGAAAGAAAGAGATAGAAAATAGAGAGAAAGAAGGAGGAAGAGAGAAATAGAGAGGCATAAAGGTCATTAAGACAGAAAAACATAACAAGACAGAAAAACAGTGAAACAGATGCAAAAAGAAAGATACAAGAAACAGAGAGAAATAAAGAGAAGCAATTTCAAGCAAGGAAGGCCGCCCAGCTCTACTCTTCCTTCAGGCTTGGCGCCACTCATGCGCAGCTGCCTTATCATTATTATTTTTTTTTAATGCGAAGCATTTCTTAGCGAACCTCGGGCACTTTGGCCGTTTCTATCTATCTATCTATCTATCTATCTATCTATCTATCTATCTATCTATCTATCTATCTATCTATCTATCTATCTATCTATCTATCTATCTATCTATCTATTTATCTATCTATCTATCTATCTATCTATCTATCTATCTATCTATCTATCTATCTATCTATCTATCTATCTAGCCGCCTACGGCTGGCCGCTCTCCTGGTGGTCTCCATAACTTGTAATATTGATAGCTTGCACGTGACGTCATGGACGCAAAACATGTCTCCAATATGGCGGCTTGGATGACGTCAAGGCAGTATAATCACGCGGCAATTAACCTGCTTCAGTGTGATAACGACGCCGCTGCGACGTTATTGGGCCTCTGTGCATGAATAACGAAGGAACCAGCATGCGATGTACCGATAACGCTAACGTGACGTCACAGAGTTCGCGCCCCACCGTCTTGGTGCTCCAACGTGGCTGTTATTGTGGCTGTTATTGGGCCTCTGTGCATGAATAACGAAGGAACCAGCATGCGATGTACCGATAACGCTAACGTGACGTCACAGAGTTCGTGCCCCACCATCTTGGGGCTCCAACGTGGCTGTTATTGTGGCTGTTATTGGGCCTCTGTGCATGAATAACGAAGGAACCAGCATGCGATGTACCGATAACGCTAACGTGACGTCACAGAGTTCATGCCCCACCATCTTGGTGCTCCAACGTTGCTGTTTCGGTGACGTCAGTGCAAGCCATCTATAGGTGGTATTCACCCCCGAGCAACCCAGCGCTCCCACACCATACCCGCGAGGCATGCCGGGAAGCCACTCCTTCCGTGTGTTCTGTGCCACCATGTCTAGGGACGTGTCCTCTGTGTGTGCCTCTGCATGATAATAAGTTCAGCCGTCTTTTGCGCCCGCCATTCGATATCATGGTCAGTTGAGCCGTATTTGGGTGCAGCAAACGCCCGAAATAGAAGGGTGACACACGTGAGAACGCAAAACCGGTTAAATTTTATTCGTTGGGCGAACGTATTCGCGGACAATGTAGCCGTACTCTGGAGGTTTCGACGAAACGTCGTGACGAATGGTTCAGCCGCTTTAGCCGGGCTCAAAGGATGTGTGGTAAGCGCCTGAGAGTGGTTTACCTGCAAATGGAAACTCAGTTAAGTTCACATTCTGACAGCTGTGTATCAAAAAGAAGGAAAGCCATTTAATCAGACGCGAACGAAGCACGAAAAAAAATCGCATTGACACAGTAAATGCATTCAGTTTCTGCCGCATTGCACTAAATATCGCGAAGAACTCCTGCGAAAAGCCGACACAGTAAAGTTCTCAACGTTGGACTGTCCATATTTACACATGCGCGGTACATTGCGTGCCAAAATGAGGCGCGCACGCTTCTGTTTTTCTCGCTAAAGTGGACTTCTAGCTGCGAGCTTTTATACCTTGCAACGTGACTTGTAACCATGGTCTCGTGAAATAATTTAACGCCCTTGAGACGACTTTTCGTCGTAATCAATCAAAGCCGTGGGTGAGCCAATCGCGTCGGAAATTTCAGTCTCGTTCGCCCCTCGACTGCAATCGAAAGTATACTCCCGTGTACGGTGCTTTTACATGCATTACTTCGTAAGGGCTGTTAACCCCTCTGCTTCAACCAGATTCGTGGGAATCGCACTAACATCAAATTGTTTGGTAAAACACGCCTTTCGCGCTTACAGCTGAAATATAAGTTCAACGCTAAAGATTGTCTTACCTTTGCGCGCACAACGACGCCGTCGCCGTAACTTTTGAGCGAGGGTTCCTGGACAAACCCACTCTTCCAAACATTTGTTGGCTTTAAGTTGCTCATGCGTCACAAAACTTGCAACGTGCACCAAGAACTCTTTATGTCTGGAAAGTCCCACCTTCCGTACGAGACGATGAGGCTTCCTTGCTCATCAGCCAAATATATTAAAACAAGAGGAGTTTGCAGGGAAATACAGCTGTGGGCAGCAGACGGTCATGAATGCACCGGTCGGACCGACCGACGGCCTTCAAAATGGTGGCCACCGCGGTTGCCAGCACAGCCGGCGCACTTTCCGCTATAGCTTCTGCCAACTGACGTCACGTGAATACAACCTATACCAAATTTGGCATAGCAGGGGGATCAGTGTTGAAGAACACGATTCACTGGTCATGACATGAATAACGCAAAATAACCTGTCGCGTACGTCATGAACCCTTTCTCATCAGTCACGGTGGCACATCCCGCATATTAGAGTTCATGTTATGCGGGTATGTGGCCACAGGTGATACAGTCTCTCAACCAACACAGTAACGGCGAACACATACACTGACACGCAAAGAACACATACATTGACACGCAATAATTGTTGTGGTTTATGCTACAAAACCACGATATGATTATGAGAGACGCCGTAGCGATGGACTCCGGGATTCTGACCATCAGGTATTCTTTAACGTGCACCGAGTTTACAGTACACGGGCCTCTAGCATTTTGCCTTCATCGAAATGCGACCACCGCGGCCGAGATCGAACCCGCGACCTTCAGGTTAGCAGACGAGCACCGTAACCGCTACACCACCGCGGCGGACGCAAGGAAATTGAGGGAGCTGAAGACAGAGCACCCCTGGGGGACGCTCAACAACCATCTGCTCGTACACGTCTGCTCGTACACGTGGTCCGCAACGTGGACCACGCGCATTACTATAAAACCGGGGTCAGTGCTTCCCTAAAATAAATCTGCCGTGAAAACCATGCCTCTCATCATTACAGGTGACTTCAACATTGATTTATCAAGACCCAACCACGCCTGGTCCTTACACTGCGTGAAACGCCGCTTGGATGTGGACAGGACATCAAAAGACCTCGCTGCCACGACCCGGACAGGAGGCATCATAGATCATTTCATAGTAAAAGGCATCTAGGATTTCCAACATCTGCACTATACCTCGCGCTTCACTATACACTTAGACCCTTCGTAGCCGCGATCACGAACGGATCCGATAACATGTCCGGTCCAGCTGCTGGTGCTCTCTGATCACGGTGATGATGACCTTGTTCAAGAACTGTCAAGAACCCTTTCTACACATACAGGTTCGTGAAACGTGCGTGCGTTCTCCGTCGTAACGGACAAGTACAAGCATAAAAATTGGCCGCGTATCTGCGTGCTTCGCTGCAAATGTCGTGTAAAGATGATAGAAGAGGCGCTGTGTGAGATATGGACGCCATCTGGCAATACGTCGGGAAACATGAGTGCTGTGTTGCGTGCTGGTAGTCCCGGCGCAGCAGCAGGCGAAGACCGGCGGTGACCAACGCGACGCGGCGGGGACGCCAGCCAGCCCGAAAACGCGGTTTGGCGCGAAGCGCTGAAGCAGAGAAACGTCCGCACTCAACGAGTACTCTCCACACACTCTTTTATTTACACGTCGCCTGGTAAAACAGGAACGCCAGAGCGGCGCCCACAACCGGCAGCCTGAAGGCCGCCCACAACGCTGCTTTTTCATTTTTAAATATTTTTTTTAACCTTCTTGGCCTTCTCAAAACTTAAGTTTTTCAACACCAACCCATGGCATTCGTACAGTGTAATACAGAACCGAAACCGAAACACAACAATGAGCTCGTGCGAAGGGCACGGAGGAAGGCAATTCAGCGCAGTCGCATTTTCAGCTTTGTTGAAACAGCGCTCACTAGACGACGACGAAGTAAAGAAGGCACAGGACAGGCAGCGCCTGTCCTGTGCCTTCTTTACTTCTCGTTGTCTAGTGAGGCGCTGTTTCAACAAAGATGAACGCATACCAACTCGCTCAAGCTTCCATTCTTATGCATTTTCAGCGCAGCTTAGAAACTAGGGTCCTTAAAATTACGTATGTATGCATTTTCTATTAAAGGAACACGCCACCTAATACTTACCTAGTGATGTTGCACCTCAGATATGCATGATATTTACTTTTGATCGACAACGTTCACAAGTATGAACAGCCGTACCAGTTCAAGACGGCTGGCCCTTGGGCAAGTGGTTCAACTTTGGCCGAGTGGCTGAATCGAGGGACGTGCCGACAAACAGAAAGACAGAAAGACAGACCAAAATTTCTGCGTTTAAGTTCCCCAAGAAAGACTATCGTCTTTAAAAACTGTAACGCAACTGTTACAAACTGCAACTGTGACTGTAACGTACGTGCTGACACTCGGCTGCGTGCTACATATCTAGGGAAACTTTCCTGAAATAAGCTTAGTTGCGAGTAACGCCTGTCCTGTGCATCTGTGTTCCTTCTTTGTCCTGTTCGGATTCGCGCTACATTCGCAAATTTGTTATTATAGATCCATATAATGTAGCAGCAAACGCCAATGCACAAAAATGTCTGCTTGAAATTTATTAACTGTGGCCACCTTGTTTCATTTGAATGAAATGTCTGTTAGTATCCTAGAAGTTTTGACCTTCTTGCTCAAAGTACATTAGCTCAATTCCGAAATAACTTACTGGGGTTTTGTCACTAATCCCGTTAATCGGGACGGCAATCGCCGGGCGGATTCTAAGGAGCTGGCGTCAAGGCCCTCCGAAAACGCACCACGAAAGCGCGGACAAATTAGAGTTGGTCCTCTGGTGCGCCAGCGAACGCCGGTTGTGGTCCAAAGACCGAGTCAGAGCCGAGAGTCGATAACACAACGAAAACGAATATATTCTCAGTTAAGGCAATACAAATAATACAAACACATGCACACTCGGCTGGTACCAGTTACAACTTCACAATATAATTCAGATGGTGTTTACACAACGGGAGCTAAACATACAGATCACACACGCTACGAATGCAATCGCATGCATTACTATTCAACGACAGTTACAGTCCTGAATAGATAATGGCGTATCCAGTCCACAATACTTGGACGGTAATCGAATGCTTCTCTTCAAGGAAACACTCACGCCAGCTCCAGCGTTGATCGTCGTAGCTCAACCGTCGTCGTGACTTGTCACGGCTCACACGGTGTCGTCATCGGATTCTTCCAGATCGACGAGCGACTGACCGCACACCATCATAAACACGTCTTCTTTGGCTAACGGAGCCACACTTCGCGTAACTTCACCATCACCGGGCCGACTGACTCGCTCACTGACTTGCCGACTCCCTTCCCTGACCTGCCGACTCCATTCACTGACCGTCTCCACTCCACACTGACTGTCCGACCCTCGTCGTTTGCACGCTTTTATCCCTTCTTCCCCGGTTTCTAGAAGTGTCGGGAGGGTTCTTTTGCGTGCAGTACAGCCAAGGCCAGAGAAAGGGCGAGAGCTTTCTCGTAGGTTCGAATCGCGGCGGCATCGCTCGCGGATGCGTCACCCTTTCCTTCAAGAAGATCCAGGCTTTGCCGGGCGTTCGATCGTGTGACTGCGTCTGGCTCGAGTGGGTGAGGAGAATGCGGCGCGCCGGCGTCTTTTGATGCTTGTTTTTTCGTCTTTCGCGCTTCTTGGGCGCGCGACTCGCGCGTTCTTCGCGCAGCTGCTTGAAAGCGGCCGCGCGCGTGCTTTATAACACGCTAATTTGTGACAGGTTTGTTTAAGCTGCTTAACAGGACACCTCTTTATAAACTTCTCTGACAGCGGTTCTTGCTAGTTTTTTTTTGTAATTGATGGGAGTCTCTGCTCAGCTTGCCGACCAGCTAGCGGGTTGCCATCTAATCACAAGAACTTCAATAAGAAGCCTTGTCACGATGGTGCAAACACCGGCGTGGACATTTACCTTGTCCATAAGCCACCGCTACACAATACTGGTACAGCAGCAACAAAGCTGGTAGCGACATTTTTTATGACGCATAGCGTGTACGTAGAGGACATAAAGCAGAAATGGCTGTTGATATTCTACGTATCTAGAGTGTAAAGCGTTCGCTATCAATATACTCACTAACGTGCAATTCTTGAATAATTTTTCTTCAACGAAAGAACATGTGCAACCAGGAAACGTCTCAGACGTATTGTCACGTGGTATAGTCGTATAGTGGCGAATATGAAGGCGGCAGTCAAATTGTAGAAACGAAACTCTTTACTTAGCTAACTTGCGCCAAGAAAACTAAGTAATTCAAAGTACAAGCAAAGCACGCTGCAAAGCAAGCAAAGCACGCTGCAGATAGCGGTGATCACATTCGTCGGTCGTCGGTAATCTGATCATCGGCGGAACGCGTCGTCTTTCATGCATCACGGATCAAACCTTCCAGCGTTATCCCTGGAGCTCGCCCAACTCCCGATTAAACTAGGCTACTCGCGTCCTGCGCGTAATTTTTACAGAACAATTGGAAAAAATTACGAAGCTTCCGAAACATTGCGGCGCGGCTTGCGCTGAGTGGTGCTAACAGTTTTTTTGTGGTTTAAACCCAATCACACCAAAATAAATAAATAAATAAATAAATAAGAGCGCATGGCAGTACAGTTGCACAAAGCGTCGCTATTCGCGCTATTGCCACTTACAGCTCCGGTGATCTGGCGACTAGTAATAGTAAAAAAAAATCAGGAAGGCCTAAAAAAGGAAAAAAAGGATAAATTATAAGTAAAATAGATAGGGGGTTCTGTATCAAACATTCACAGTGAATAACTATAGAAACCCGATGCAGGCGGGACCACTATTAACTATGCCAATTAAAGATGAAGTATCGTCAGCTTACCTGTTAAGGTAAGACAATAGAAAATTAATTGCCTATGCAAAATTGCCTGAAAAATACTAGTTGGGACACTCATGAGAAAAACGGTGCAGTTGGTATAAATGTTTCTCGAATCCCCCATCTAACATCTATAAGATAGCTCCTAATAATTTCCATTATTATAATGCAAACTTATGCAATTTCACTATTTTATTAAAGGAGTTCTGACACAAAAATTTCCGCCCCGCGTTTTTTTGCTGCAATGTGTGGCTGGGGGCCTGTTAGTCATAACACGGCACATCGTTTGCTGCAGCACGCGACGGATAATTAATTACAAGCTCCTCATTACTGACACAGCCTCAGTTTCGGTTTGACAGAGCTCCAAAAACGACAAGCCGCCGGGTGCAACTATCACCACCTAGCGAGTGAAAAGCTCGGTCACGTGAGCACACAGAACAGTGACGCATTTCCGCGCGGTCTGTCGTCCGTCGGGCTCATCGTCGTCTGATGGCGACGATTTTCTTGCGGCAGGGATGGAAGAAATTTTCGACGTGGCGAATCACTTCAGGTTTGACCCGCTAGCGAGGAGCGATTCGTTGGGAAGCGCGTCAAACAGAAATGGCGGCTACGACGTCATCATAACTTGTACCGGCTGCAACGGTTACGTAGGGGAAGTAGGGGGGTCACCTCGGGTCACCTCCGAGGGTGTCAATGCACTAGGTGCGGCCTATAATGCTGGATCGCGCTCGCGAACTTCAAAATTCATATAAAATAACTTCCAAGCTTTATTCGCTGTCGATATTTTGCAGATGGTACACGCACGTACACGGGAATCGATCCAGCAGGTTATCTCGGCCGCGAAATTTTGTGTCAGTGCCCCTTTAAGCGGTAAAGTAGAATGGTTTGTACGGTATACTCAAAGCCCTCCGCGGTGGCCTAGTGGTTATGGTGCTCGACTACTGACCCGAAGGTCACAGGAACGAAATATGGCCGCGGCGGACGAATTTTCAATGGAGGCAAAAATACTTGAGGCCAGTGTTATTTAGGTTTAGGTGCACGTTGAAAAACTCCAGGTGGTCGAAATTTCCGACGCCCTCCACCACGGCGTCTCTCATAATCATAACGTGCTTTCGGGACGTTAAACCTTAAATATTATTATTACTGTATACTCAAGGCACGCCCACATAACTATATATTTGTTTTCAAAATCTCCTTGGCAGAAAAGTGAATTCAAAGTGAAGTATAAATGTGTAAACAGTAGCAAATATAACGCAGACATTTAAAAGTAGCAACAAAGCAGAGAGCTTCTTTTGGCAGCCCTTTACAAAAGACATATTGCAGCGACAACACCGGAAAAAACAATAGAGACCTAGGTAATGTATCATATCCCAAAAGAAGCGCAGATAAGAAAGCGTTTGTGCGAACAATCAAATTATGATCTCAAAAACTCTTTGAAAAAAGATAGCAGGAAGAAAAAGATACGGTACACCGAGATATCTTATGCTAGGTAAAGGCTTGTTCTAATAGATAGAGCATCGGTATCGGTGGAGCTATAGTTCTTAAAACATTATCTGCATATAAGCCAATGTCATCGTATGTAAGGCAAACTTACACCACGAAGTCCTTCAAGTCGCTGGTGTGTGAAAGCCACGAGACGCGAAGCAACTCCGTTCTTGCATTCTTCAGATTTCGTAGCGAAGCACCACGCAAGAGAATCTTCAATAACGACACGAAAGCGGCATAAGAATTTCCGTGACATACGCTGCGCTCGCTCATTAGACTGCGCGGCGCAGGACTGTGGCTACGAGAAAGTGTCATGGAATTGACACAAATAAAACGAAAAAAAATTCCAGAAAACAAGAACTAGGTGGGCTGGGTGTAGACGTTCGCGCACGTGTTTGTGTCGAGACTGCGCCAGCGCTGTACTCTGTTCACTTCACTCTGCACTTCACTCTGTTCCACCAATAGGGACGCGCAGACCTCATCACCTGCCCTCACTAGAGGACTCTGGCAGAAAGATAAATTTATGTCGCTGCCCTTAGTTTTATTCAGGTGGCTTAGTGGCGCCAGTACCAGCTTCAGAAGTGGAGTTAAGCCAGCGATTATTGTTTCGCACGGTGGTGTTGCGATAGCAGTATCTTGTATCTTAAGATACACGATACATTATTGAATGTATCGGAAATACAGATACAGATACTCGTTTTGCGATATCGCGATACAGATACAAGATACCCAAAGAGTATCTAAGATAGTATCTAAGATACATGTATCTTCGATACTGCCCAGCACTGACCGCGTCTGATGTTGGTAACACCCATGCTGCTGTTGGCATCGTTACGCAACTGTAAACAACTGGTTATATAATACATATGCGACTCTTGAACATATGAATGTGCGTATACCACTTCCACATTTCTCTAGCGTCATTCCGTAGCTTTTCGCCTAATGTGAAAAATTACGCCACAGTCACCATCCCGCGCATGCTTCGCAAACACCGATTCCCACGGTACGTGGGATCTGCCGAATTTTTTTATACGCCTTGCTTCTTATAACACCGGCTCTTTAGCGAGCGCTTTGCGTCATTATTATCGTCATCGTTTATTCCGTTGACACCCTGAAAGGCACACTGCGCCACAGGACGTTTATCCTTCTAGCGCATATCCGTGATAACAATCCATGAAGCGAAAAAGACTTGCAAAAGCGGGCTTCGCCGCACGAGCCTTCGTATTGCAGAGAACGCATATTTTGCGAACGCCTTGATGTTAGCACTTGCTCAAAGTTCTTCTCTTTTATTTTTTTTTTTTTACAGTGGAGCTGTTCAAGCCGACGGGTGAATAGAAATTATCCCTATCATGAACTGGCACGTGCCCTCATCGTCCTCTTCTGCTTCGCTCCCAGAACACGTGCACCGATTTGTCCGGCGTGACCTGCAATAACTCTGATGGGTGAGAGAACGAGTACAGAGAGAGAGAATGAAAGACACGGAGAAAGAAGGAAAGAGATAGAGAGAACGAGAAAAAATTTCACCATCTCCCACTAAGGGAACCATGTGGGGATGCGAAGCAGCGCATGAGTCGACTTAAAGTTCCGTTCATCACGGGCACCTTGCCCGATGTTAGCGCGTCCTTGTAAGTGGGGCCCACCATGAATTCACTGCAGTTGCTGTTGCTGTTACTCGTCCGGAACTCTTGTTCGAGCACGCCACGCCGATTCATCGCGCGTCTGCAGAATCTCGTTCCCCGACGCCACCACGTGATTGCTGAGAGAGTGTAAGGGGGAGAGGCCACAGCGTCTTACCCAGCTCCTTACACAGGCCCGAAGGCGCTAGCGCGTGCCAGCATTCGTGGTTTTGTCTGCGTTACGCCAATCTAGAACAGAATACGGCAGCCCGGGCCCCTAAAGTGCTCTGCACGTATCGTCATCAAGGCGGTCGAAGAGCAAGACGAAGAAGACTTCTCCTTGGCGCGAGCGCGCGCTCAATATGGTACAGATGGCTATGCTAGGTGGTAGAAAGCGCACGGTCGACCATGGAACTACGGACAAAGCCCAGTGCAAAAGCTGCTTCGCATCTAAATTTTCTTCACGAGGCGAGATTCGAAACTACGATCCGAAGACGAGCATCGTAACCACTTGGCTATCCACGCACGCTAGCAGTGCATAACATAGCCTTGCATTGTATAGTAAAGTATACCAAAGGGGTGGGAAAGGGAAGATAGGATGAGAGATGTAAAAGTAAGGAGGGGGAAAGGAGGATATGAGAGAGTAAAGCATAGCATAGAAAAAAAAAGAAAGGGAAGAAGACAGGAAGAGGAACACAGAAATAGAGAGAATGAAAGAAAGAGAGAGAATTATGTAGACAGAAAGAGGAAGCGATAAATAGTTTAAAGTTTATCGATACAAGTTCATGATGCAAAACTTGGCTACACATGTTATAGAGACGAGGGCCCCAAAGTTAAAATGACTGCAGAAAGAAATATATAGAGAAAGAAAGAAATAGAAATAAACAGAGACAAAAAAGACATAGAAAAAACAGAGAGAAGACAGAAAAGAGAGGAAGAAAGACAAAGAAAAATAAAGAAAAACAAAGAAAGCCGCCCAGCTCCACACTTCCGTCAGGCTTGGCACCACGATAGCGAAAGTGCCTTAAATTTTTTTTCGCTAGACTTTCCTTGTTACCTAGGTTGTCGACCCAGTAATCACGGTATGAAAGCGTGATTACCCAGTACCGTGTTTCATACCGTGTTTACCCAGTAATCACGGTATGAAACCGTGATTACTGGGTAAACAAAGCAATTGCGTCACCGTTTAATGCGATCATTTACTATGAACCTGTTAACTCGGTAGCTTCATCTAATGCACAGATAAAGAGCTAAATGCAGAAACTGGGCATTTTGTTTAGGCTGCTATTTTTTGCCGACAATTGAAAATTGCAATATTATATGAAACAACTCAAATAAAAAGTTTCAACTCAGGGTCTAAGTAATAAATGATCGCATGAGCATTTTGTAAAGTGTACTTATGGATAAATTTTGACAGAGAAAATTTATGCTTTATACAACAAATTTTACCAGCTTACCAGTAGAACTTTTTAAAAAGCCCTTTCAGACGTTGTAACTTGTATTTCACTTCAACTTTAATTTAGTTTTTAAAATTTGTTCGTTTCAGAAGCTCTAACAATGCAACTTACACAACTGTAATATATGTCCGCAGTGCTGGCTCAGTTGCATTAGTGGTGCGCTGCTAAGCCGGAGGACGTGGGTTCGTTTCCGGGACACTGCGGCCGCATTTTGATGGGGGCGAAATGCACAAACACGCGAGTACTTATATTTAGCTGCACGTTGAAGAGTCCCCACGTGGTTCACATTAATCCGGAATCCTCCAAGTACGGCGCGGCTGAGAATTGGATCATTGTTTTGAAACGTAAAACCCGAGCATTCATTCTTTTTTAGATGTGAAGCATCTTATAGCGGAGTTCAATCCGGTGGTGGTGGTGGTGTGCGGCGTGACCACCCTTAGTGCGCATGCGCATACCCTCTCCACACACCTCCTCTCCACTCCTCCTCTCCGCTTCCACTCTCCCATTTCCCCCTCACCACTTTCCCTCTCCACTCCTCCTCTCCCCACCTCCTCTCCACTTCCCCTCTCCCCTTCCCCTCTCCCCTCTCCTATCTTTGAAACGCAGGCTAGACATGCCGAAATTCTCTCCTGCGCAACGCCGCGATGAGCACCAGGGCATGTGCGTACCCTCCCCCTCTCTCTCCTCTCCTACGCTGCCGCCCTGTCGCGCGCATGTCGACCGCGTTCCCCGCTCGCCCTGTGAGAATTAACGGCCAGGCTAGAGAGAAGACAAGACACGCGTAGCGTTCCTCTTCGCGTTGCAAGACGCGAGGTCGGTAGCATGCCCAGCGAACGCCAACGGAACGCGATCGTGCAAGTGCTCCGGCTTCGCATCGCCTCATGGTCCCCGTTAGCGGGAAACGGGGCAATTTTTTATTATTTTCTTTTTACTCCGATATCTGTTTTTATGTGTAGTCAGATATTTGTAAAGTGCTTCACTTAGGAGATTCGCACTCTCGGGAATCATAACCAATTTCTTGGGTTTTTTTTTTTCGTTTTCATCTGACCTTCTTTCTTCTTTCTCTAGTGTCTGAGTCCTGCTTTCGGGTTTTTAGTTTGACTATGTTCGACCAACTAACCCAAACCTTCACACCATTTCATCACCATATTTTGTCGACGAGAGTGGTTCCTGTGTGGGGCCTTATAAGTCGGCCCACTTCTGGAACGAACTCTGGGGAGAAGTGTGTGTGTGTGTGTGTGTGTGTGTGTGTGTGTGTGTGTGTGTGTGTGTGTGTGTGTGTGTGTGTGTGTGTGTGTGTGTGTGTGTGTGTGTGTGTGTGTGTGTGTGTGTGTGTTTGTTGGGGGGGGGGGGGGTGACGAGTGAGAACTGCACTGTTTCGTGCGATTAGCCCCCTCTCTTGGGGGCACCACAAGGCGACAGGAACTCGTGTTCCGCTGAGTGCGCCACATCCGCTGCAAGCTCGCCGAGGGGGCCTGCTTCACTTCCCCTGCGTTCGTTCCGCGCAACTCAGTGTTGTGCTCCTGCAACAGCAACAACTCGTTGCAGACCGTAGATTCTCAACAACTGTGCCGGTGGCCGCTGGTTCCGTTTCATTCTTCAGGGCCTGCAGCGGTCTCTTGCGATAACGCGGCTACGCCTCTCAATGCTCTTTCGCTGAAAACCGCGGTGGCGCAAGGAGGCGCCCTATCTTCCCGTCCGCGGTGAGTAAACAAAGACACGATGCGGCAAAGCCTGCCCCGTATGGAGTGACGCGTGTTCGCGTGGCTGTGCTCCGTCTGGCTCAGTGTAGAAGAATGCGTTGCACCGCGTTTGCCGCTGTTAAGTGCGCCTTTAACAAGGTGGGTATACTGTGTTCTTAATTTCACCTGTCTGGGCGTTTCTTGTTTATTTGTAATATTCTTCAGTAGACTAATCGTCTAGACCTTTTATTATGTGGATCGTTCGTTTGTGTTTTCCTCTCTCTTCAATAGAAAGAATGTGAAGTTAAGAAATAGCAAATGAAAGGCAGCTAGAGTGCTTAACATAGACTTTTTCACAGAAGGCTCCCTGGGCGCCGCCATAATCCTCTCTAGGCTGTGGTAAATAGGCGTTACCTCCCAGAAATGCACTGCTGAGGCAGTGACGACAGCCTCTGTACTCCCGTGGGACAGTCCAGAAAGGAGGCGTTTCTCCTCTCCTGTGAAGAGGTCTATATAGACCTTTTCAGCGGCGAGAGGGAGCAACTCCTTTCAGGACTGAGGCATGGGGTACGTATTACAAAAGCTGAAACAAGCTGACGTCGCTGCTTCGACAGTGCATTTTTGGGAGGTCATGCATATTTACCACTGCCCAGAGCGATGGCGACATCCAGAGAGCCTTCCTTGAAGAGGTAGGTGTAGTCCTGGTTGGCTACCCTAGACGGAGGAAAAAGTTGACAGAGTCCTTTAATGCTTTTGTTTAAGGGAAGAGAAAGGAAGAGTGGATACAGGGTAAAACTGCATGCGAAATCCAGCGGAATACGGTGTGTTTCTTTTTTAATTATCAAAGTTTATCATGTAGGAACGATCATCTTACAGCTGAAGCACACCCGCGGATTATCCTGAAGAGCACAGGCCTGGTAATTTTTGCTTTGACACTAGATTATTGTTCTTTCTGTCAACTCCGTACCTTATCTGCCTGTCAGCGCTATAGAGCAGTGGCGCGCACGAGCACGATGCGAATGTCTCACCACAGCTGCACGCTTCATTCATACGGCTTTCCTCCATACCAATGATGAGGCCAAGCCACGGGAGTTCATACCTGCAGCGTCGAGCTATGTGGTGATGTGATGAAGTTATGATAATATACAGATGAAAAATAAGCGCTTATTACACGAACATAGGCCAAACGGCATAGCATGATCAGTTCGCGTCATTATTCTTATTTATTTACTTATTTTCTGGCGGGGGGGGGGGGGGGGCATTCTCAAGAATCCCCATCGCATAAAGTCGGCTTGGTCCGATGTACGGTATGTAAGGGCCCGGGCACGCGTTTTGTCTTGTTTTCCCTGTCTTTTCTAAGGTTTTTTTTCCTACGCTAAAACACATCACGTAAAGTTTGCTGTCGTCGGTGAATTTGCGGATTCCATGTTGGCTTCGTGCTTTCGACAGGATGCACGACTGTGAGGTTCAGATAAAAGTTCCCCTCAAATAATGTCGATAACAGCAGTCCGCTTTTTGTTGAAAGGCTGCCGGCCCCCGCTTCCTGTCATTTTGGAACTGACGCGACGTGACAAATGTTAAAACATCCTAACTATTCCACCGGTCGCTCGCTCTGTTGTGTTTGCATGTATGCGCGCCATGTAATTTTTTTCATTATTAAGACGAAAGCCGTAGATGCCTAATCAAACGCAAAAATTGACCGGCGTCCCGCGTCGGCGGCGTCAACACGAGTGATGCAAAAAATCACCATCACGTCACGACGTCACCATATATGAGGTAACACATTGCCAAAATTTTGACGTCATCACATGAAATCGTAGCTTGGTCGACGGTGGGCCTATCACGCGTAGGCAGTGCAAAACCAGGTGAGCTGTTTCCATATCCTGGCGGCAGTGGAGCAAATTGGGGAACCCTTAAGCTTCGCGTTTAAGAGTTGAACGCGACAGCGATATCCGCACGCACGCACACACACACACGCACACACACACACGCACGCACGCATGCACACGCACGCACACACACACTGTCGCCTTCCTAATCGCTAGCGTGCCTTCGATTCTCGGTGGAGGCTTAAACTGTGCCTCAAGGAAAGCCAGAGTTCAAATGCCCTCCGGCTCCTATCTGTATTTGCATCTACCTAGAATTTTCGGTCACGGCCAACGCTGCCAGGTAATGACAACGGACTGTGTCATGCGAGTGCATGACGTAACGTGCTTCAAGCGTGGTGTTGCCTACGGAACTCTATTTCTGATCGCTTGCAGAAACAAACCAATATTTGGACGTTCGACAGCATCAGCACATAAGTAATTCATTTATTTATTTTTTTAGTACCCACCGCGGCCGTATACAAGCACTACAGCGAGAGCCGGGGGAGGGGGGAGGGGGAGTACAGAAGAAGAACAAACATAAAAATTGCAGAAATGCAAGATTGACAACCACCCGCACCTGTTTCAATTTTCTCTTTCCTAACCCTTTCCGCAGACCTTCTGGGATTCCGCAGAGCTCATTTGCCATAAAAGTTGGAGGTTTACATTAATGTGTGCAAATGAAAAACGTAGATTATTCAGTGCCGACACAAAAACACACAGCTGCGTCGCGCACAGCTATGTCGTAAATGTCACATGAATTAGAGAAACGATTTTAAAAATAAATAAATAAATAAATAAATAAATAAATAAATAAATAAATAAATAAATAAATAAATAATAAATAATAAATAAAAAGAGCAGGGAGTACAATTATAAAATTTCATAATAACAAGGTGCTCGCGGTAAATGCACAAACACGCGTGAGTTTTAACACGCTTGTTTACTGTTCATATATCTCTCATAAGGTCTTGCTGTGTGTGTTTTAACCTAGATGCTACCTTCTTGAGCGTGGTGGTTGCGCGTGGACGGTGCTATTCAAGTATACGAGCAAATTTCGAGTGACAACGTAGTCTGCTTCCCTTGTGTTTTCGAGGGGGTAGATTTGTACGGAAATGTGGCGTGATTTTGCACGCTATAAAACGCGTGGTTGCTGCAATAGTGATTCGACTGTAAGTTCAGCGGTCGCCCACTGTACCGTGTCTTCTTCGCCCTTGCCTTCTCGCGCTGCTTTTCCCCAGTTCATTTTTCTTCAACGTTCCGCTGTCGAGTGTGCGAACGGGCAACCAAGGCGTCATCGTTTGAAAAAGGAAAACGCTCGCTATCGGTTTGTTATCTCGAGCGAAGGAAAGAAGGAGGGGGTTATCTGTCTGGTGGAAACGGTTGTTCTCCGATAAAATAGTCTATATGAGGCCTCCTCGGGGCGACAGCCACTCGACAAGCTAACATGTGCGTCGAATGCACCGCCGTTTGGACAACCGCTAATCACGCAGACAATCGGAAGATGGTGTACGTCGGAATGAGAAGTTACCGCTGAAACAAGGCAGCCACAGGCATACTCACGACAAATTTCGGTGTGTTAACCGAGCGGTTTCGCGAGTTGTGCGGTTCTGGCACTGCGATAGCGTCTCACATGCTTTCAACATCGCTGGCACTGTGAGTTGCTCATTTTACTTCATTCCAAAGCGTCAACATTGTGAAATGTCCGCTGCACTCGTTGCGCCAAGGTGATAACCGAGCTGCTGTGTGGTTCCTGCTTCAACGTTATTTCCGGTATTGATGCGTAACGCTGTCACCATCTGCGCGTGTTGGCTATATTTATCCTGAGCATAGACGTGCACAGTGGGGAGGTCAATTGGCCATGGTAAGGCGGGAGTAAGGCGAGAGGGGGGGTACGCAACTGTTCTCTTGTAACTGTGGATTATAAAAGAAAGTAGACGGTGCAGACGCGTACGCAAATGAATATATATATATATATATATATATATATATATATATATATATATATATATATATATATATATATATATATATATATATATATATATATATATATATATATATATATATATATATAGCATACGTTCACATTGTCGAGGGTGAGAATGCATGCCTAAATTCGATGAATGTGCAGTGTTGTGCACTGTCGTTCTTTATGGAAGGGAACACGCGAGCGCGTGGCCTGAGCTCTGCGGCAGATGCCTACAGCACCATCAAAGGACAGCTAAAGAAAGCACGCCCGCGTTTGGCGGCACCGCTTGTTGTAAGAAAAGGGCAGGAGCGTTATCTCGCAGCGCTTGTCCAACCAAGGAGGTTTCAATGAAACTGTGTCCAATGGCCATGACTCGTTATTTTATTTGCCAGTAGATGACGCCACAAGCGGACATGCTTCCTTTAGCTAGTGTTCCTTGATGTGGGTAATGCG
Source organism: Rhipicephalus sanguineus (assembly GCF_013339695.2). Classification (NCBI taxonomy): domain Eukaryota; kingdom Metazoa; phylum Arthropoda; class Arachnida; order Ixodida; family Ixodidae; genus Rhipicephalus; species Rhipicephalus sanguineus. Next base: position 177,845,762 of record NC_051181.1, on the reverse strand, counting down.
CATCAAGGCACCCTACCTTTAGCTGTCAGTTGATGGTGCTGTAAGCAGCCGCCGCATAAAGTCACTGGAACGGGAGAAGTACCGCGTTCTTTTTCTCTTCACCGCCTCGCCCTTTCGGCGGCTTCGCCACATAAAAGGTCCAGCTCGCTCGCCTCGCTAGCGTCTCCCGGCCACCGACGCAAAGCGCTTTGAAGGACAATTGTTTTTATAGCCTCAGAAATGCGTGCAGGAACATTACGACATCCCGTATCGTTTTCACACTTCATCGCAAGCCTGTTGAGGCATCGACGAAGACCTGGGTGCTGCGCTTTCGGGTGCAGCAACCGGCGAGAAACGGCCAAAGCCCTCTTTGCTATTCCCAGGTGGAAAAAGGATGCCAAACGACGGGCTGTGTGGCTGCACAGAATACGGCGCGAAAAATTTGTTCCCACGACTGATGCCCGCCTCTGTGAGGCATGCGTTTCATTGAGAATTCGCAAATGTTGTTTCGGGGAATGTTGGCGTCTCCGCTGCACTAGTGCAGCTTGTTTCGCGTGGTTGCTGCAGAAGGTTCATGCACATTAACATTGCCGGGCAGCTCTTAATTATGTTTGGCGCAAAATTGACGCCTTTGGGCTCACATATAACGATCAGTGCGCCACTGACTGACTGCTACAGATTTGTATTCCGTGACGTGACTGTATGACGAACATAAATAACAGTGTGTACCATAAAAATAATGGCACGCATGTAATGTAAGGCATCATTTACACGCCATGCTAATTGTGCACTCGTGGCCGGTTCGCTGGCTTGATATGAGTGGCTTCCAGGTATGGGGTGGATCTCGTGTTCTCCGCAGAAAACAAGATGGGCCGCATCTGCTCAGCCGTTGGGAAGAAGATAGGTAGGCAAAAGCAGTGTGAAAAAAGAGGTTGTGCCATTAAGCACGTAAGGCAGTTCGTACCTTGCGCACGTGGTGTTGTATATAGAATACCACTGTCGTGCGGCAAGGCATACATCGGGCAAACTGGTAGATGCCTCAACGTGCGTTTGCGAGAGCACAGCAGCTCCTTAATAGGAAGGCCGTTCACACATCTGGCGATGCATTGCAGAGGGTGCGATCAGGGTAGCTGCAAGCCTACATTTCAGCAGACAACTGTAATCTACAGGCACAGAGGCTCCGCGGAGAGGGAGATTATAGAAGCCCTCTTTATCCAGAGGGAGGGGCGGGATTGCATCAGTCACCCCACTATCAGTCTGCAGGAAGGGGAGATAGCCTATATACAACGCTACTTCACGTAGGTATGCCGGGCATATGGTTTTATATTTTTTTGGTCGACTCGTTGGGTTAGATTTGATTTCACTGCGGTATAAATGTCTTTCCTGAATAAAAATATTCCAGTTGCTAGTAGCGCGTCGTCCCGTGTACCTCTTTTCGTTGTGTGCCGTTTTCTCGCGCCCCTCAGTCATCATGAATCCGGCAGATCCCACGCATTGTGGGAATCAATCTAATGCGAAGCAGCCAACAAAGAGCTGCATATATCGCCTTGTTCGTCTCTGAGGCAGATGAAATCATTCATGTCATGACATCTAGTTCACTATATATCGCATGTTTGTCATGCATGCATGCATGTAGAATTTGGTATATACAACGCATAACCTGTAATTTATGTTCGTCACGCACCCATGTCATGCCATACCTGGTTTGGTATACATACAGTTAACAAAACGGCCGGAAGCGCACAAAGACAGTGTAATGTAAACCATGCCGTACATGTCATGCATGTCATGGTTTTCACGTTACCATCTGTCATTCATGTTCGTCATACAGTCACCTCGCGCTATACCAATTTTGGTGTATATAACGCTACCGAACCGGCCGCGAGCGCACCATGAGCGTGGCAAGTAAGTGATGCTGTACATGACATGCAAATCATGATTTTCATGTTACCACCTGTCACTGACGTTCATCATACAGAAATATCTCGTCATATCAATTTTTGTATATATGCATCTCACTAAACGACCGCGAGCGCCCCGAGACCATGTCATGTAAATCATGTTTTACATGGTATGCCTGCCACGATTTGCACGTTATGACCAGTAACTTATGATCGTCATACACTCTTGTCACGCCATATCAATTTTGGTGTGTATCAAGCTAGCGAAGCGGCCGCGAGCGCACCATGAGCGTGGCATGTAAATCATGCCGTACACGGCGTACATATCATTACTTGCATGTTACCACCTGTAGTTTATATTCTTCATACAGTCATGTTATGCCATACCAAATTTGGTATACATCCCATCAACGAAACGGCCAGGAGAGCACATAGTCGTGGGCGGATAGATAGATAGATAGATAGATAGATAGATAGATAGATAGATAGATAGATAGATAGATAGATAGATAGATAGATAGATAGATAGATAGATAGATAGATAGATAGATAGATAGATAGATAGATAGATAGATAGATAGATAGATAGATAGATAGATAGATAGATAGATAGATAGATAGATAGAACGTTCAAACTCGCAGAAGTTCACTAAGAAATGATTCGCATTTAATAAATGGCGACAGCCGAGCGTGTAAATGCCGCGCAGTTCGCATTTCTTTATCGCGTTAGTAGGCGTGCGTGCGCGTGTAGGCAAGTGAAAACTGCCGCTATTTCTTTCTTAATTAGTTAGAGAACAACGGTATGCTTCATTCTCAGGGCTGCAAACGCGCACGCAATGCGTAAAACATGCGTTACTCCGCGGGAATTGAACATCGCGCCGCCGCAGCTTCGGCCGCGCTGGACCAAATATGGCGGCCGGCAGGACGGTCGCGGTACTTTTCCCGTTCCAGTGACTTTACCGCCGCAGAGCGCAGGCCATGCGCTCGCGTGTTCCCATTCATAAAGGACGACAATGTACATGCGCACGAATGAAGATACGCGTCTGATGTTCGAGGCCTTTCATATCGATACTAATGGTATTATAGCGCATACGTGAGCCAGCCGTCAATTGACTTGCATAAAGAAGAAATTAAATGCCTACATAGTTATCTCTCGCGTAGACTTACACTTGTGCCGGGTTGACAGATGGCGCTCTATGCCTGCCCGTGTGCATATAAGTTTGTGTCTACTTTCCTATCCGTCACAGTGCGCCTTTTCAATTGATATCGGCTTTTGTGTTGTCCTGATCTCTTATCTTGCGTCCGATTCTACAAGCCCACCTTCTTTGATCAGGAATCCGTACCCACTAAGTACGGATTCCAACAAAATGACGACACAGTACCTTAGGAAAGCGTCTGGCAATAGCTTGTCTGTACAGCATTTCGACGGCTGTAAAATGTGTAAGTTGTATTTCACGTTCACTGGCGTAAATCATGGGAGGGGGGTGAGGGGGGTTCCTGACCCCCTTCGTGTTCAGCCTGGAGGAGACGCCCCTTGCAAGTGTCCCCCCTCTTGAGATTTATTTTTCAAACACCATTTTTTCAATTGCCTGACAGTGAAGTATGGCGCTCTTAACTTTTTTAACGCCGGTTTATTTCGTAGTACCTGTGTACCTATCTTCAATACTCTTCAGGTGTATAAACTGTATTGAAATTGCAACTACCATTCGATCAGATTTCAATAACACTCAATAGCAGAATGCAGTTACGTGAAGTGTGAACCCATGCTCCTTTCTTATTTTTGTTTTAAATTTTATTTCAAAGCGTGATTTTAAATTTTATATAAATAAATATAAAACCTATATTTATAAAAACAAAATGGCCATCATGGCCAGGAGTGTGTCCCCTTGTGGTTTTTCTGGATCTACGCCACTTTTCATGTTTAACCGGAAGCAAGTTATGCTGATTGTCGCAGAGAGCTTTTCGTTTTGTTTTTTTTTTTTCTTTTTGTGATGGGCACCAAAGACAGAAGGAGTGGGGGCCGTCAGATTGTGGGCAAGGAAGATGTTTTAACAGGTGCACCAGATTTGCTACCCTACACTTGGGGAGGAATAGATGGACAGAACGGAAAAGAGAGAATGAAAGAAATAGTAATAAGTAGGGGTCTGGGCATATTCCATAATTTCGAATAACGAATCAAATATAACATATCCGAAATACCGAATATCTTGCGAATAATTTTCGAATCATCAGCACCGACGGGAAAACCCCGAAGGAATAAAACATTAGAACAGCAAGGAATCATTTTTGTTGTTTTAATTATTAAATTACCAGAGTGCATGCAGGCCACGTTTTTTCGGGGCTATGGACGCTTTATTGACCGCCAGGTGACGGTATCTTTGCTTAAAACTGTGGTTTCGCCGACGCGAAGCCCCATCAATCAACTATCATCATCATCATCATCATGAGATTGGTGGTTTTGTTGGGCGGGCTTTTAACTATCGGTACATCGGTACATTGTGTAGGTGTCAGATTTAAATTCATTTTGTTTTGCATCTTCATCGAAAATGGCCACTTGTGTGTTGTTGAATGCAATCTTATTTATGTGTTTCTGTTTCAGTGTTGAACTTCATCGTGTTGCGTATTTACTATGCTATGGTTGGTTTTCATCAGTCAATTCCTGTCTTCATCTTGTAGTAACTGAAGGGAGGAAATACGGATGAATTCAGCTTCAAGAGGGCTATTTTTGTTGATGTTATTGAGACGCGTTGATGTTTACCTGCTTTTTGTGCGAAGACCCATGCTGTGATGACAGGTTTATCTGTTCCATTATATATATATATATATATATATATATATATATATATATATATATATATATATATATATGTTTAGCTATATGTGTGGTGTTCCACTGAACACGGTTCAAGATTTATGTAACAATTTTATCTAAAAGCCCTAAGTACCACCATGAATACTGCCGTCATTGCTGCATTTTAATCCATTGAACACTTAAAAACGTCTCGAAGTCTGTACTCGCTGACGCGTGCGAGCTTACCTTAGTACTCAGTTCACGCATTTGAAGTATTTTTTGTCGGTTAAAAGTCGTCGTAACGTTCCTTTCTGAAAGCGGTGTTGAAAATTGCTGCTTTACTATTCTAACACTATTCGAATAGTCTTCGATTCGTGTTCGATTCGGGGTTATCGCTATTCGATTTGTATTTGATTCGGTACTCAAGCTCACTCTTCGCACAACCATTGTTAATAAGTGATGCACACGCAGAAACAACAGCGTTCATGCATGGTCACAGATTATTATTTCTGGGGTGCGGATACCTCTTCTTGACGCCTCTTTGGCACTGTTCGAGCACACAGCGACAGTCAATGTCAAGGAAAATGCAGGTAGACAGAAATCAGGAAGTGGAATAGTTAGTTAGTCAAGGTGGTTAATATTCAGAGGGAAGTTGACAGCGCCAACGACAAGGGCCCGTGATAGCAGGCCGGCAGCCAGGGGAGGGGGGGCTAGGCCTCCCCCCTCCCCCCCCTGGGGGGTTTTTGTGGAAGGGGGTGTTTTGCCGAAAATAGGTAATGAAAATCGGTGCTTTTAAGTCCTTCAGCAAGTGGGCCCCTGCCGAAAAAATATTCCTGGCTAAGCGCCTGCGTAATTGCAGAGTCCTTCAATACTTTTACTGGTCATGAAGCTTCGCCGAACTCTATGGAGGAGCTTTGTGCGCTGCAAGCGGCGGCAGCGGTGCGGCGCTGCGTCCAGTGTGTTGGCATCGCGCAGACGGCAGCGAAGGCGGCTGCTGGTGTCGGTGCAAAATATCTTGGCGAGAGTTTTCACCTTATGTCGTGTATTGTGCCTAGTGTGTTGTGCCTGAGGATAGGAAATGATTCCGCGTACCTGATGCGTACCTGCTGCGTACCCTGGATTCGATCAGGATACAAGGGAAATGAGGAAAAGGTGTCGGTGCTCTGGCTGCCTAGGGACGGCGAACGGCGGGAAGTGTGCAAGCGCGCCATACCACGACGAGAAACCGGTGGTTTCACATTTGACTCCCCGCATGTGCGTGTCTGCGAAAATCACTTCGATGAGAGTGACATTGTTCGCGTGCACCAATGGATAGTCGGAGGTGGTGTTGTGACGTCGCAGCGCGATGTTCCGAACCTTTTTCCGGACGCTGTGCCAAGGATTTTCGACGGCCTCCCGGCGTATTTGTCTAGAGCAAAAACATCCAGAGCTCGCCCGCCTACACAACAAAAAAATCACGCCATATTTACGGAATGAATGATGATGAGTGGGGCGAAGCTCGACAGGGGAGATCATCGGTAAAACCGTAACTCTCCTGTGAAAGTTCGCCCATTACATCATTAAGAAAGACGTAAGACTCGCAAGTGCACTTCATAGAACTAGGCAGTCACGTACCACGAAAGACATGCATGTACAGACCCACGGCTTTAGGAAGTATAGCGTAGTGGGGTGGGTTCCTCGCAAGCGCACTTAAAATTATGATGATTTATAGCGTAGTGGGTTCCTCGCAAGTGCACTTCGCCCCTAAAATTATGATGATTTATAGCGTAGTGGGTTCCTCTCAAGTGCACTTCATAGAACTAGGCGGTCACGTACCACGAAAGACATGCATGTACAGACCCACGGCTTTAGGAGCTTCGCCCCTAAAACGTAAAAGGTACACACAAGGTATGTGCTGTGCCTGTGTATCTGTGCCTGTGCTGTGCCTGTGTAACTAAATAAAAAATATTTGGTTGCGAGTGCTCGTCTCATACGGTTTGAATTTGGTGAAGCAATAAAGAACTTCTAACCGTCGTGCAAAACAAGCCTGGTTCTGACACGCTAACTGTAGATGTAATGAACACCTGATGAGGACCGAGACGCTTACGAATGCTGGAAAAAACAAATTAGTGGAAGTCGCAACTGAAGAGCGGAATCAACTCACGGGGTCCCTTTAGCATTCGCCTTAGACTAATCGAATGGTGAAAGCCATCTTTTTCTTTGGTCGATGTATTGATCCTCCCCCGCCCCCCTCCGCGAGATGTCTGCACCTTACGTGGTTTTGCACTGCCTCCAGGATAGGAGGCATTGCAAGGTTTCTGCACTTCGCCTGTTTTTGCATTGCCTCCGTGATCGGTCCAAGGATCACGGAGGCAATGGAAAGCGACTATGTCATGTGATGACGTCATCGTGTGACGTCATGACGACATCATAAATTATGGCGATCTGTGATGTCATGATGACATCATATGGCGACGTCATCACGTGGTGATTTTTTGCATTACTCGTGTTGACGCCGCCGACGCGGGACGCCCCCGGCGCCGACCGTTAATTTTCGCGTTCGATGAGGCATCTAAGGCTTCCGCCTTGAAAACAGTAAAGAAGCACTGCGAAAACTACACCGAGCATGAGCGACCAAACTTTAAACGCGGCAGGGCGCCGTAGTGATAAACCAACGCAAAAGAAAACACAATAGTAGGGAAAAGCCTTATAAAGTATTCTTTGGTGCTCGCCAGTTACTAAATTCAAAGCACTGATTCATCAAACGGACTGTTCGTTCGATAAATACGAGGCTATTTTAAGATAACTGCGTATACAAACACCAGGTCCGTAGTCTGAAAGATTTGATATGCGCATTCAAGAGGTGCAGCCACTGTACTTTCGCGAGGCATTCAGATCCGCCAGAGCCCTTGAAGGATCTGGATCATCCACAGATTTCCACTAGATGCTTTAAGAAAACGGAAGAAACATGCTTTTATAGCGGTAGTATATGGCACCATAGGCATAGGCGTGCGCAGGGTTGTCCATCAGGGGGGGCAAAGGTTCATCGCAGCGCCCCCCACCCTACTAAGTCATTGTATGGGGCAGATTTTGCGACCCCCCCCTCTTAGGTGACTAGAAGGGTCAATGTACGGGGCAGATTTGGCGCCCCCCCCCACTTAGGTGATTAGGGGGGGCGGCCGCCCCCCCTGCCCGCCCTGTGCGCACGCTTATGACCATAGGCGTGCCCAGGGTTCCCCTTCAGGGGGGCGAAGGTTGGTCGCAGCGCCCCCCTCCCGATTATGTCAATGTATGGCGCTGACATTGCGCCCCCCCCCCCGAGTCGCAGCGCCCCCCCCTCTCTGTTATGTCAATGTGTGGGGTTGACTTTGCGCCCCCCCCTCCTAGGTGATTAGGGGGGGCGCCCCCCCTGCCCCCCCCCTGTGCACACGCCTATGTATGGCACAGCGGAGGCAGCATGCGTTTGTTGCCGACGAATTTCGTTCTCCAAGGCCTCATTCAACGCTAAATTGCTCGGTATTAGAGCTTTCCCGAATGCACTTGATGGTAATATTGCTTTGAAGATATAATCAACGTTCACGGATACATTTATTCATGTTTTTGAGTTTCGATGCCTGCCGTAGAACTGCAGCGCCGGCTCCGCTCCGACGCCCCCACACACCCACACGGGCAAGGGCGCCCCCAACGGCAGCTCCTGTCCCTATATCAAACTTTCGCGGAAGCTTCATGACCAGTAAAAGTATTGAAGGACTCTGGTGATAGGCTATCGTCTTCATTCACTGCCCCTTGTTTTGGCGAGTTAGACATTGCTAGAATGAAAGAGAAAGAAAGAAGGGGTGGGGTAATCGTGTCTGTTTTGTTCTTGTATTTCATAATTTCATGTCATTCTAACTTTCAACTTTCTGTTTGCCTTTTCTAGGAGCGGCTGATTCAAGCGTAATAAGCTGGCTGACACCGACCACAATCAGGGCGGACATTTGACACACGATAATAAAAAAAAAAACACGTCGATGGGGCGAAGAAGGAACGGTAGACAGCTCCTGGCTGTCGTGCTGATGACACTGACTCTTGATGCGGTGTTGGTTGCTGTAGCTGATATTCAGATCCAAACGTTCAAAAGTGCCCTAGGACCCATACAAAATATCCTGTACCTGAATCTTTCGCGAGACGATGGTGTCGTCGTCGTAAGCGTGCGAAACGCTCTCTACGCACTGTCACCGGACGACTTGTCAGTCAGGGCGGCTTACAAGACGGGCCCCGAAAACGACAGCTCGCTGTGCCCACCATATCCTCTCTCCTGCATCCACAGCCGTAATGTGACAGACAACAACAACCGGATCCTGCTGCAAGTGGGCACCGAACCCCTCGTTCTCGCCTGTGGCTCTACGTCGCAGGGCATGTGCTCGATCCACGACCCTTTACGTGGGCTGAACGTGACGGCGTCCATGGACAAGACGCTGACAGAGAACTACGTCGCTTCGAAGCGGAGCACAGTGGCCTTTTTCGGAAACAGAAACGACGGAAGGCACGTCCTTTTTTCCGCTACAGTTTCGGACGGACGCCCTCCAGAGTACCGTCTCTTCCCCATGTCTTCAAGAGTGCTCGACTTGTCGGGCTCCTTCGCACTGCTGTCTCACGCAAGTGCGGCCTCCAAGTATCAAGCAGTTCACTTGGTTTACGGCTTTAGTAACAACGGCTTCGCATACTTCGTTGAGGTGAGGAGAGGGCGTTCGCAGTCCCAGCACCCATTGGAAACGTGGCTGGTGCGAGTATGCGAGCATGGCGAGTCATCCTTCCGCACGTACGTGGCGGTACCTATCGCATGCCGCGCGCAAAACGTCCTTCTGTCGGTGGCCACCAGCGCCCATTTGGGGCCGCCGATGTATTCAAGAGGTGGTGGCGGCAGCAACACCATTCGTATTCTTGCAGCGACTTTCGCAATGTCTTCCACTGTCACGATGAGCTCATTCAAAATGAATTTGCCGATTTCGGCGGTCTGCTTTTTTGACATGAACAGCGTCGAGGATGCATTCTTGTCGAGTGCGAGACTGCCACGCCCGTACCACGAGAAGGGCCTCACCATACGACCTTCATATTACGTGAGTATAGCTCTTGGCTGATTATTTCTGCACATACTCGGCTTACTTGGATAATGAATGCGTCCCATTGTTCTGCAATTGAACAGTCAGGATGATCAAACAATGTCGCATTCACATTTTAAATGCAGAATGATTTTTCCAAAGTGTCAGTATCGGGAACACAACTCGCGTTATGAATCCAAGGTACAGCATTAGCTGAAAAACGGGGACGATATCTATCATAGCAACCGTTCTAAACCGAAGGTGAAACATGTCTCCAAAGAAATAGTTGTAACTCTGCCGCATGTTAAGAACTATAATTTGCACATTGTGCATTGCTATTGAGTCGCCATGGCAACCTTCGATGTGAGTACACCCACGTTCACACCCGCTGCCCGGTCTCCGTGGGACGTGTTTCCGACCCTGTAGTGTTTTTGGCAGTCCGGCATGTTGGTACGCACTCATCTTTCTCAGTTCGTGAAGTGCTCCTCGAACGCGTGAAAGCATTGTGTTTCCCGCCAATTTGTCTAGACTAAGGGTCCCAAGCACGCGGCCCGCAGACCTCTCGCTCGTGACCCGGCCCGCACATGACCGCATTACCGTCTTCGTCCCATATATTTTTTCCTAATACGTATGTTCATGAGCTGCACAGATGTGAGTGCTCTCAGGCATTTTAAAGGGGCCATGACACAGTCGCCCACCAAATTGCGGTTTTCAGCGAAATATAGAAGTAGAGGGTCTATATTGCCTGTACGTGCATGAAAAGTGGACTGTAAGCGAATATTTCATTGAAAAATGAGCCATAGAAGTCGCCAGTTATAAACCGCGCCCTCCGCCGGCGACCGCCATTTTGCCATGGCGCGTGTGACATCATCATCATATGCTTCATGGAGTGGAGCCGTCGTCTTCTACCTATAGGTTTCAGCCGCTGCCAACCGTTCACTTTTTAATGCCGAACTGAAGAAAGCTCTAATAGCTCCATTGCACGCGCAGCTGACCACGAAACAATATCGCCGGCCGGGATACAGACGCTTGCAAAACAAGCGGCTGGTTACGTCACGGCTCGCGATTGCGCCACTGTTGTCAGACTCTTGGGTCGCTCGTGTGTTTATAAAAATGCTCGTTATAAATTAAGTTCTCGACCAAATGCGCTGAAATTTCGCCAGATTGTTTGTGAACACCCAAGTCTTAACCCACATAACACATATTATGAGCGAAAATTGAGTGTCATGGCCCCTCTAAGGCGAAAGCCTTAAACGCCTCATTAAACGCAAAATTTGACAGTCGGCGTCGGCGTCCCACGGCGTTGGGACGAGTGATGCAAAAAATCATCATCACGTGATGACGTCACCATATTACGCCACGATGACGTCACAGGTCGCCAGAAGTTCGTGATGTCACGTGACGTAACGTCATATGATGACTTCATCATACGACATCGTCTAGGTCGAAGGTGGTCCGATCACGGAGGCAGTGCAAAAGCAGGCGTGGTGCCTCCGATCCTGGAGTCAATGCAAAACCACATTAAGTGCAGAAGCTTTCGGAGAGTGGCGGTGCAGGATCAGTAAACCAACTGAGAAGAACATGAATACGGATTTCGCCTTCGAGTTGTCTTAAGTGAATGCATAAGGGTCACTGTGAGTTGTTTTTTTTTTTATTCGTGAGGCACCCAATGCGGTCACCATATGTCAAAACATAACCGTGGAACAAAAACTCTATATTTCATAATCGGCGTCCAGATTTCAGTCACTCTGGAGATCAGTGTGGGTATGTTCTCGAAACCCGACGTCAAATCCCCTTCAGAAATCACCCATATATATGATATATGCGAAAGACCGCTTTTTTAAAAAAAAATCACCCCCCACCCCGTCCACCCCGCTCTAACCTTCTGCACTGCCCCGGCCCTTGCGGGAGACAATTTTGTGACTGCGGCCCGCTAGGTAATGTAAGTTTCAGACCCCTGATCTAGATGGTCCAACACAACAACGACTGCGCGGCGCCTCGCCGAGAAGCTCCCACGGCCCTTCATTGCAGTACTTAGCTGCACCACTTTGAGATGGCGGCGCCATGCCTGTCAAGAGCGGGTCGAATATAAAAAGTGTTTTCGGCGATAAAGCTATTCGCGTTCGTGGAGCAGTGGTCAGTCCGTCCGGCCTCTGCGTTCACAAGCCTTGAAGTCGGTGGTGCGATTCCCCAGTCGGGTAACTTATAGTTGTTGTATATGCTCCTGTTGCCGCAGGGAGTATGTACAAAAACTATAAGAAAGCACAGCTAAAGCGTTTTCTAAAGTTCTTTCTGTCTTATCCACGAGCCCTTTTACTGACGTGAGTTCCGTGACGGAAAAAAAAACACGAGTTCGTGTTTAAAAATGTCAACTCAGTTTACGAGAGTCTCAGGTTTATTCAAGCGTCATGTGCTTGTAGAATCATTAAAATGCTATCAGTGCGAGGTGAAAATATTTGTTCGCGCCTTTGTACAATATTGCCTCGACGCGCCTTATTTTAAATTTCGTCACTTCTACGTCACGGGAAGTTCCGGTCTGACGTAACAGAGCAGTCGTGCTTCCTGCGCATGGGCGCGCTCGGTTTAAGTATCGCCATTGGGACTCGGTGGTGAATATCTCAAATCACGTGCAACTTCAGGGACTACATGCGAGAGGGTGTGGTGTGGTTGGTTTAATAGGTGCGGTCAATCCTGTCTTCAGAAGTCACGCTCACTTTTTTTTCTCCAATAAAAGAAGATGAACTGATGTGACCTAAGTGGTACAGGCAAATAACGCCTTAATGGGTGCCAGGGCGAGTGAACCTGTGATAGTGTTCGGAGGCACCTGTTTTCTGGAGGAAAAAGCTGAGGGTGAAAAAAATCGCACCATCTTCCTCTAAAGGGGACCATAAGGCGATGCGAAGCAGCGCTTCGGCATGTCGAGCCCGCGTTACAGATTGGGAGTGGAGAGGGGGAAGGGATAGGGGAAGTGGAGAAGGGGAGTGGAGAGGGGAGGGGTAGCGGAGAGTGGGAAAGGGGGAGTGGGGAGGGGGAAAGGGGAGTGGATAGGGGGAGTGGAGAGGAGGCGTGTGGAGAGGGTTCGCGCATGCACAGTAAGGGTAGTCACGCCGCACACCACCACCGGTTTGAACTCCGCCATAAGATGCTTCGCACCTAAAACAAGGTACAAGAGTAGGGAAGGCCACCTGTACGTGAACGTAGGCCACCTGTACGTGAATGAAGTTTTAAGGAGTAGTAAAGGAAAAATATAGGTAATCACATAACGTCACAATAAGAAATGCCTAAACTAAGAATAGATACGCATCATATTTTAGCGATCCGGTTCCCGCTGCACATACAGTGCCACGGTTTCCATGTGTTCATGGTTAACTGGTTGACACTGAGTTAATCGCTGCAAGCGTTCCTTGGTTCTCGCTTATGCCTTTATCGATTGTGTTAAATCGGTAAATGAGATACATTTCTGCTGCTCTCGTTCTGACGGAAAGCCAGTGTGGCGGTTAATTTATCAAAGGAACGGTTTGGCAGGTTGAGGTGTTTTGAAAGACGTAGTTGTGGGAGGGATTTGGCATGGGGTACACGGTTACTGAAGTGGAGCTGAATGAGGTTTCTGTTTGCCCTAAAGGGCTTCTGAAGACAGGGTTGACAGCACCTGTTAAGCTAACCACACCATAACCTCTTGCTCCTAAGAATGCCCATTACCCCTACCCCTTCCTCATACAAGATAAACCTGTCCCGAACCAACTCTTTTCGTTTCTCTCTTTGCATCTCTCTCTTTCTCCACCACCCCCTAATTCATATATTTTTAAAATTTTTTGGACATAGCTATAAATACAACCAATCAAACCCTGTACACTCATTTCTGATGAAGGCCGGACTCCATAGAGCAGCGTCGAATCAACCTTGCCTCTCTTGTTGCTGTAACCGGGAAGCGTATTATGATTTCCTGGCGCGGCAGCGCACGCGAGAGAGAAAAAAGAGAGAGCGAGGAGGACGCCAGCGGCTCCTCCGCGACCGCTTGCGCGCTATTGGTTCTCCGGTTCTCCTCTTAGGGTCACGTGGCTGGGCACGCGAGAGCCACCATACGAGAGCTTTTACGAACGCACGCGCGCGCGGAGTAGTGTTTATGGCTGTTCCATCGTACGGAAGCACCCTCCTCCTAGCCACGCCGCAGATTCGCGCCACGCACATGGCGGACGCTCAAGTACGCGCGCCTGTTCCGAGTTCCGCTTGCCCATCTCACGTTGAGCGGGTTTCAATAAACGTGCTTCCGAGTGACATGTTGGACACGAGTACGCCTACGTGCGAAATAAACGCCAGATCTCATAGCCAATGTAACATCGAACAGGTTTCGATGAGCACGCGGACGTTTACGCGTGAGTTAGACGCAAGTTCTAACTGCCCATCAAACGTAAAGTGCCTCCGCCTCGACCTGTGCACGGACGGCGACGCATACGAGTGGATCGCCAGCTACAGTAGGAAAACCAACACGACATGGATCGTCGACAGAGAAACCCGAAAATCCAGAGGTAAGTTCACATGTTCGTTTCTTCTACAAGTGGTGAATAGGCCAGTCTAATAATAACATTTCATGATATCGACGCCAATTGCGAAAATGCCAAATGCGAAAGCGCTAAATGCTCGCTCATCGTATCGAAAGGCGCGACGCTAAGGGTGACCGCGTGGTCTAGGACGTACAGTGACATGTAGAAATGTTAAATGGGGGCGTAAACACGCGAAAATGGACTATCGAAAATGCAAACATTACATGGCCGCAGGCCCGTAGCCAGGGGAGGGGGCGGGCGCCCCCCCCCCTAATTTTTATGATATATGGTGTTTTACCGAAAATAAATAATGGAAATAGGCCTTTTGCTCAAAATAGTCAAAGTTTTCAGCAAGTGGGCGCACCCCGAAAAAAATTCCTGGCTACGGGCCTGCATGGCCGTATGCTAGGGAGGTTAATGCTTCAGCAGTGCGTTGCTTACGGCGCGATCCGATCTGCCACTCAAACTTTTGAACGAGCCGAACGGTCGACAGGGCCGCAAATAGGAAAAGTTAGTCACTAAAATTCGCAGTGAAAACAGAGGCCTCTTGGTTTCAGTTCAAAACAACCTTTCAAGTACACTAATCGTACCAGTCGTTGACAGTTTCGCGGACTTCAGCAGCGGCATTTCCATGCTGCAGCTGCGGCTTTAGTGCACAATATCATTGCCGCATTCAGTCCAAAACACAGCGTCGCGCCTTTCGATACGATGAGCGAGCATTCAGCGCTTTCGCATTTAACATTTCCGCGATTGGCGTCGATATCATCAAATGTTATTATTAGACTGGGCCTATTCGCCACTTGTAAAAGAAACGAACACGTGAACTTGCCTCTTTGGATTTCGGGTTTCTCTGTCGACGATCCATGTCGTGTTGGTTTTCCTACTGTAGCTGGCGATCCACTCGTATGCGTCGCCGTCCGTGCACAGGTCGACGCGGAGGCACTTTACGTTGACACTCGGAACCACGTTGCTCATCGAAACTATCGAAACCCGCTTGCAGGCGCCCTCGGCGCGCGTATACACTGTCTCTGCGGCGTCTCGGTGTGGCGAGGGGTGCTTCCGAACGATGGAACAGCCGTAAACACTCCTCCGTGCGTGCGGAAACGTGCTCGCCAGCCCAGCCACGTGACCCCAAGAGAAGAACCAATAGCGCGCAAGCGCTCGTCGTGGGGCCGCTGGCGTCCTCCTCGCACTCTCTTTTTTCTCTCTCGCGTGCGCTGCCGCGCCAGGAAATCATAATACGCAACCGGGAAGGGTCTTGTGCTCATTTCTGTCCACTGCACCTTCGACCCCTTCACCACCAGAGACTTTTAGCTTGTACGTATACTTTTTAACGTTACCGTGTTACCGGAATACCGGATTCCGTTTACCGTGTTACCGGAACGCATGTTTTAGAAGAGTTTTAGCTCGCCATACGTAAAGTTTACGTACTTACGTAAACGTATACCTTTACGTTTGCGCAAACCACTAAATGGCGATGATAACTGCATTTAAGCTACATTTAATTGGGATAATATTGAATTACTGCTGCGGCAAAATCATAAGAGAGGCTTTTAGCGCGTGAGGTATCCCGGTATACGCAAAGAGGTGTAGGAATACCGGGATACCGGACGATGGATTCGACATCTTGTGACGCTTCGTGCAACTACAGTCATGGGCACGTTTGTTTTCGCTTAGTGTTTTTGAGGGAAAAAATGACTAAAAAAGGCAACTCGTTCGTAATTATGCCGCTGCAAGGCATTTACATTGGAATTAGAATGCCCGATGTTTCTGCAATAACAATTTTGTGCTTACCTGGTTCACCTCGGCCCTGCTAGATGGCGCCACCTATCCAGCCTGTCAGGGGCTTTAGGCCTCTTACGTTTACGGATTCGGTATTCTAGGTCGTTCTAGCCTTCACAATTCGGCTGATACAAGGCGATCGTAAGTGGCGCTCGCACTTCGGCTTATTTTGACTCGGCGGCTCGAGTCTCCGCGAAGCGGATATCGCGAGTAGCCACGAACGAAGATGGATTTGCGAGATAGGGCCGTAAAGGTAAAGCCTATCCGGCGAGTAGTTTACGTTCCGTAAGCGTTCACGTTCCGTAAAGGTTCGCGCATGCGCATATTCAATCCGGTATCCCGTAACACAGTAACGTAAAGAAGTATACGTACAAGCTCAAAGGTCCTACTATGTCCGTTGCTGCGCAGACGCTTTTACAACTCCTTTGCCCTCCCAAGTACAGAGTAACCAACCGGAAATTTTCATAGGTTAATCTATCTTTCTTTCTTTCTTTCTTTCTTTCTTTCTTTCTTTCTTTCTTTCTTTATTTATTTATTTATTTATTTATTTATTTATTTATTTATTTATTTCCTTCTTCCTTTCTTTCTTTCATCTCTCTCTATCACGCTGCTTGGCAGGATCTTGTCAAAGCGTGCGAGTACAAGTCTGCGATTACGCCCGTCGCATTTTCGGGCTCATAGTTCAACGAATGTGACATTAATATATATATTTGTTTCTCTCCCAGCAAACAAAATTACGGAATCTTTGCACACCAGAACGAAACGAGTACGTGGAAGATACGACTCCGCTCATAAAGCGAGCAGCTATAACATTGTCAACAAACCACGCAACTTCAGTCACCGTTATGAAGCAAAATGGTTCCATTGTTGCTTGGATTGGCGACAACCAAGGGCTTCTGCACAAGGTACGTACAAAGACGAAGAATCGAAAAGAAAACTAAATTGCACAATTTTTTATTGCATTAGCTGCAATTTCCTGTTTTCAATCTTTTTCTTTAATTTAGTTATTATTATTATTATATATGCTTCTTCCCACACTCTACCGTTCACAGGATACAAAGTCTCTATAATGTTAATTTTCTTGATCTTGACGTTTTTCATAGTCCACAATCATTGTTTTTATCCGAGCTTTGCACTGTTTTGATATAGTGTGACACAATGTACAAAGTCTTCCCTTCTCAGTCTTTGCGCATAGTTGTATATATGCAATCTAATTATTTATTCCCCGTCAAAATGCACGCACGGTGTGCGCATGCGCGGCCTCCCTAGCTAGCGGCCTCACTAGCGCTCCCTAGTGCATCTAGACTGGCGTTGTCTTGCACCAAAAGGGTAGCGCTAGGTGCTCTTTAGCATTATCACAAGGTGGGCTGGACGGACCAAGCCCTGTATCATACTGCGCACCGCAGTCTATAAACATAAAGGCTGTTAAGCGGTTTATTGGACGGGACTCGGCGACAATTCGCTATGGCGACAGTCCAGGCCAAAGCACGGGCTCCGAGAGCGAGCGGCGTTTACAAGAGGACGACCCACTAGGAGCCGCTGGAGAACGCAGCCGTTTAACAGTACCAATTGCTTCGCCACAATTACCCCGGGTACGAAAAGGGAGCCGTCCGGCGACCTAACAGCTCGTCACTATGAGTGGGTCATAGTAGGCCTTGAGGCGCTCCACGTTGACTATGTCGCGCCCTCGACGGCGCATGTCCGAAGCTGGTTCGATGGGTTCGATCAAGTAGTTGACCGGGGATGTGCGCTCGACGACCCGGTATGGGCCTTCGTATTTCGGCAGCAGTTTTGAAGAGAGGCCACTTGCAGTGGTAGGGACCAAAAGCCATACGAGCGCTCCAGGGAGGAACGTGGGCGCAGAAGTGGTGGTGCCGTCGCGAATGCTCTTCTGCAGCTCTTGTTCCTGCGTCGTAAATGTCTTGGCAAGCTCGCGACACTCTTCAGCAAGCCTGGCTGTGTCAGAAATAGGCGCACACTCAGATGGATCCGGCTTGTATGGAAGTATCGTGTCGATGGTGTGCGACGGGTGCCTTCCGTACAGTAAGAAAAAGGGTGAAAAACCAGTAGTGCTCTGAGGGGCGGTATTATAGGCGTAGGTGACGAAGGGCAGAATGGCATCCCAATTGGTGTGATCAGCGGCGACGTACACTGACAGCATGTCACCGAGCGTGCGGTTAAAGCGTTCAGTTAGGCCATTCGTCTGCGGGTGGTAAGCAGTAGTTTTGCGGTGAACAGCATGGCACTCTTTCAGAATGGCTTCCACGACTTCCGATAAGAAGACACGGCCTCGATCGCTGAGAAGCTCTTGGGGTGGACCGTGACGCAGTATGAATCTGTGTAGTAGGAAGGAGGCAACATCGCGCGCTGTAGCCGCTGGGAGGGCGGCGGTTTCGGCGTATCGCGTTAGATGGTCAACAGCGACGATGGCCCAGCGGTTACCAGCCGAAGTCAGAGGAAGGGGTCCATACAAATCGATGCCCACGCGCCCAAACGGACGGTTAGGGCAAGGTAATGGTTGTAGACCTGCTGGCGACACGTGCGTTGCAGGTTTTCGGCGTTGGCAATCGAGGCAGGAGCGAACGAACTTCTGCACGTAGCGGTACATCCCACGCCAGAAGTATCGTTGTCGTATGCGGTGGTAAGTTTTGGATACCCCAGAGTGCGCGCATTGCGGGTCAGAGTGGAAGGCTTCGCATATTTCAGAACGCAGACTGCGGGGTATTACTAGTAGCCACTGGCGGCCGTCGGCGTTGTAATTGCGTCGGTGCAGGAGGTCGTCACGAACGGCGAAATGGTGGGCTTGACGACGCAACGCGTGAGTGGATGGTGTTGCCGACGGATCAGTGAGCAAGTCGATCAGCGAGGTGATCCATTTATCCTTGCGCTGTTCGGTAGCGATGGTGTGAACGTTGATTGAAGCAACAGCCATGTGAGATACTGAGCAGGGGGCATTGTCGTCAGGCAAGGGAGAGCGCGAGAGGGCGTCGGCGTCAGCATGCTGGCGTCCGTTGCGGTACAGCACGCGGATGTCGTAGTCCTGCAGGCGAAGTGCCCAGCGGGCGAGACGGCCTGAGGGATCCTTCAATGACGACCCACTAGGAGCCGCTGGAGAACGCAGCCGTTTAAGCGGTTTATTGTACGGGACTCGGCGACAATTCGCTATGGCGACAGTCCAGGCCAAAGCACGGGCTCCGAGAGCGAGCGGCGTTTACAAGAGGACGACCCACTAGGAGCCGCTGGAGAACGCAGCCGTTCAACAGTACCAATTGCTTCGCCACAAGGCTAATGCTGCTGATAACGTGCATTTTTCTGTGCCATTTTGCTGGATAATGTGCATCCGCCAAGAGGCGTCGATGGGCGAAATCGAGAGAGCAACAGGAGAGGGCACGGCGAGCCCGGCGGCGATGACGCAGCACCGCCGTGATTCGGCTACTCGCGGGCGCATGTCCGCCTCAAGCCATTAGATGGCGCACCGCTCAACGGACCGACGACCGAACATTTTCTGGCCGCTTAGGCGCGCGCAGTGTCAACACCTGAATATTCTTACACCGTGTTCCAAATATATTCGTATCTCCTTATCAATCTGGCCGCCGATATGTTCACGGTTGCATCAGATGAAACCACCGTCCTTTGCCAGCGCTAGTCACAGTCGCCTACCGGAAAGAATCTGATCAAATAGTAAATATGAAGCAAAGAAGCAGAGGAAAAGTGTCATCCAAGCACACGAACACGCACGACGGCTCTGCTCCAACGCGCGTGCATGCGCACACGCGGCTTCTCACAGACACCACCCACCCAGCGCCCTTTATCAAAACGCTTAGGGACACACAGGGCACCGTTTTGTAGCAACACAACGCGAATCTAGGTGCAATACGGAGCAACGTTTGCTTGCTAGGGAGACCGCGCACGCGCAGACCATAGTACTACTTTGCTGCGCGCATACTCCGCCGGCGCGCTGCTGCGTGTCCGGCGTTCCGAATTATTCTGAGAGCGCCTGTACAATCTGTTTTACGCAGCATACACTGGGACAACCATACGTGTGCATGTAATAGTATTACAAGCAACACTTTCACTTTTAATGCATTACCCACACAACTTTATATATGATTACAATTATGTCAATGGCGGCCTCCCCAGTAGTATAAATTTATATCATTCAATGAAATTTCGTTAACGTCTAGAAGCTGCTCACTAATAATTCTGCTTTTTATTGTAGGTAGCGGTGACTACACCTTTTCTTTCCTCTAATTAGTACTACACTTTCTTGCACATTTTCAGGTTTCCATATCTTATATTTTGTCTCGTTTGCTCCTAGTATAAATAGTGTTTATAGCGCATTGTTATTATTATTTATATTATTAAACTACTATTATTGCTATCTTCTCAACTACAAGTTTTTTTAAAAGTAAGAACTTGTGGTATTAGGTGCGTAGTATATTCTTTATGCTCATCGTATTTGTATTTGCAACATTGCTTGAAGGGCCCTCCGGCCCCTCGAAGTAAATACGCTAATGCAAACGGAGTAAGCACAAATTTTCTTTGAAAAGATGTGGGTGATTATAACGTTAAACTACCCCGCATTGGTCGTTAGCTGTTTATGATTGGCCGAACTTTCCTGGGTCATGCACAGAGCACCTGCTCGTAACGCGATGCAACTAATGACCCCAAAATGACCCATAACGTAATGACCGCTCATACACGACTACATAAAAAATAAGAGAATACATTACTTTCAATAAGGCATAGTTTTGGTCATTGGTTCTTGGCCATTCGTCAAAAAGTTTCGGTGTGCCATAAAATCGCGTTCTTATTACGCGACATCACAAACCTGTGAAATCTGGAGGTGTCAAAATGACATGCGCAAACTAAACAGCGCATTGCCGTGCTGAAGAATATCTAAACATTTTCTGGAATAGTCTTGTCTCATTCTGAATGTAATTCAAGGCTGCCCGTCGATCACATTGCCAATGGCTACTTATAGCAGCTGGCGAGATGGACTCATATGAGTATAATAAACGTTTTCAGATGTAGTATAACGATGTTAAGCTGTTTGTGCGCGTATTCAACTCTGTTACCTCGTCCTTGCTGAGAGAGAGGGAGGAAGGGAGAGAAATAAACAACGCCGTACGTGTGTGCTTCTTTGCCGTATGAGTTGTATATCGCGCTGTACAAGTCAATTCGAGATGACTCAAGACCAATTAGCCCGGCTGTCAATTCAGTTTCCTTAGTCCAGAAAACCATTGACCTTGGCCACTTCCCTGTTCTAGTAGGTCAAGGTGCGGGACAAGCATGAAAGCTGGGCTTCCCGATGTACTCGAGTCCACTGCCTTATTCATCGCCTTGTACAAAGCCGGCGCGATCGCTGCAAGCTACCATATGATAAGCTTAAGGCAAAGCAGATTAATTGGAAACTAAAGCGGAAACATTCTTTAGCTCTCCCAATGCGGCCCAACTAAAACACTCAACACTTCTGCACACTCATCGACTCATAGCACATTGGATATAGAGCAACGGGGATGCTATTCCGTTCCGGTGAAAGAAAATTAATTTCCTGAAACAAGAAGAGCGTTTGATCGACCCATAAAATGTTTACTGGTTCCTACCCGTATTTACGTCGTCTATTATGTAAATTTCAGGCCAAGCAGAACAGAATAAAATCATGACAGAGTGCTCTAACGTTATAGAGCCCCTACTCAGCGATAGCCTTCTCTACAATGGTGAAACGCAAAGCGCGAAAGCGTCGCATAGGCAGCCTGCACCGCAGAGAACCTACAGTGCGTAGTCGTGATAGACGGAATACAATCTCCACATCAGAAGCGCAGGACAAATTTCGTTATATAATTAAGTGACTGCTGTGTAGAAGTAAAACTTCGCCTTAGTTGATCGTTTCCCAGTGTGCAGCCGATAGTGACCGCTGTCGAAAGTGGGGGGGGGGGGCTCCGCCCCCCTAACATTTCTCAGTGGAGAAAGGCGGGGGGGGGCGACTAGCGCCCCCCTTGCCCCTACAGTAGATACGCCTATGTCTGCGACCCGCGCAGCTGGCCGTGCACGCTCCGCAGCAGCTCAGCAGCTCACTTTGTCCTGAGCCACTCTTCCAAGTATTCATCGATTAACCTCAATATCCAAGTTTATTACCTCACGAATCGATCGCCGCAAAAATATTTCGTGTCCGTCAAGATGGAGTGGAGATACAGTGATTTGTCGCACGCTTTAAGCGTTTTCTCCCTTCTTTTGTCTCGTCGAGCACGCTGGAAGCTGCAAATAGAGGGATGGCGTGAGAGGAGCATGACTTTGAGCGCACGTCATGAAACGCGGTCGCTCTTTCTCCCGGTGCGATTCCTGAACGCACTAGTGTCGCTACTGTGTAACTTTAGCGCACTATAGAGCGCGGCACTCGGCACGGGGCGGCACTTCGTGGCAAGAAGCGCATCTGATCCAAACGTCGCTCTCGCTTTAAGTCAGCTGTCGGCCAATAGCAGCAATGTGTTGTGTGACGAAAGATCTGCGGTATGACGGCCCTCCGAAGCGCGTGAGCGCGGGCCGCTGTATGAATGGCGGGCGCTTGAGTGAGTGAGTCAGAACTATATTGACGCGTGTATACTACATGTGGACGACGACGACGATGGGGGGCTTTAACGGACACCATCTAGTGGGGCTGTGATTAGTTGAAGACGAAGAAGACGTTCCGCCTGTTCAGCTGTTTTTCAACACGCTGTTTCGCTGCCGAAAGGTCTTCTTGTCTTTTCCTCGCGTTGCATCGCGACACTGGTGGAGGTGCTGGACCGCAACCCTGCCTGATGCTGCACACCCCTACTGGGAGCCGTTCAACCAGCCCGGACGCATTGTCACCTATTACAACTCCGTACCTCGCTTCAGTCGGAGGTTGCGAGGCCTCTCTCCGGAGCTCACCCCCTCGCCGGAACCTTCTCTCAGGCGCCGCATACCTCTACCAATGGCCAACGCCAGCCCGCAACAGGTGCCCCAAGGCAGCTCTCTTCCGAACCCATCCAGGTGACGCTCTTTCCACCATTGGTGCCTGATCGCTTTAGTGGCGGTGCCCATGAAGACGTTGATGACTGGCTTGAACACTATGAACGTGTTGCCAAGATCAATCAGTGGTCTGATCAGCAAAAGCTCTCCCGCGCCTATTTTTACCTTGACGACAGTGCTCGTACTTGGTATGAGAATAGAGAAGCCAGTCTGTCTACATGGAGCGACTTCCGACAGCAGTTTGTCGATACCTTCGCCAACGTCGACCGACGGGACCGTGCTCAGCAGCTATTGGAGCTACGGGTTCAAAAACCCAATGAGACCGTCGCGATGTTCGCCGAGGATATGACTCGTCTCTTTCGCAGAGCTAACCCGAACATGACGGATGAAAGAAATTGAGCTACCTCATGCGAGGTGTAAAGGAGCAGCTTTTCGCCGGGCTCCTGCGCAACCCTCCAAGTACGGTGGCTGACTTCATCAAGGAAGCTACGGCTATCGAGCGGGCACTTCATCAACGATGCAGGCAGTATGATCGAATGTGCAGCAGCGCCCCAATCAGTGCCGCCAGCATGACGTTTGAGAATCAGAGCACCTTGCGGGACCTGATTAGGGAGATTGTCCGCGAGGAACTTCAGAAGTTGCGGACACCGGTCGTTGAAACACCCATGGCATCCGTCGTCGAAGTCGTGCGCGACGAAATCCGGCAAGCATTCTCGACAGCTGACCCTGATGCCGAGCAGCGTCCTATGAGCTACGCCGCCGCTGTTCGACGTTCACCACTCGCTAAGCCATCGCCGCCGACGTACCGCCAGCCACCAGTAGCACCTGGTCGCCGCCGCAAGAGGAGACGTTGAGGCGACCACCAGTCTTGCCGTACCGCCAGCAGTCCACAACCGCGCCATGGGCAGCGCCGCAAGATGAGATGTTCAGGACGTCCACAGATCCGAAAAACAGACGCATGGCGCACAGTAGACCGGCGACCACTTTGTTTTAACTGCGGAGGTGCAGGCCATATTTCCCGCCATTGCTGGCATCGCGGTGATTCGTTTCGACCTCTTCGACCATGGTTTGACGGCCGACGCGCCCACCGACGAATACATACCACGCCTCGACGACGCTTCTTTTCAAGGACCCCCTCGTTCTCAGTTTGACGACTGCCGTACCACTGACGCGGAAGCAATGCCTACTCACCAGGCGGGTTTGGGACGTCGATCACGCTCTCCCTCTCCCGCGCATTCTCCTTCTTCGCACCGACGCATCTTCGCGGACCTTAATGGAAGGAGGTCACCCAGCCCGCGCCGGGGAAACTGAGCGCGGCGACCTCCGGGGGTAAGGTTGCAGGCCATCACGACGACAATACAAAGCCCCCATTCTTCCCAGTGCACGATGCCGTAAAGCCGACAAGACGTGAAATCGACGAAATTGCGACCACCGACCTTACTGTTCTCCTTGACGGACAGAAAGTGACAGCGTTAGTTGACACTAGGTGCCGACTTTTCTGTTATAAGCCACGACCTTGCCGTCACGCCTCAAGAAAGTGAAAACGCCGTGGACAGGCCTCATATCAGAACGGCAGGCGGCCAGTTACTAATGCCTACCGGAAGATGCACAGCGAGAATTGACATAGGAGGTTCTCCTTTCGTCGCGTCGTTCGTCGTTCTCGCGGCATGCTGGCAGAGATCTAATCATTGGCATGGATTTTTAACGAGAATATGGTGCCGTCATCAACATCCCGGACAGTTCGATTACGTTGGCAAC
>NC_051181.1:177763650-177820857 GCF_013339695.2 Rhipicephalus sanguineus | reverse complement strand
CCCTGTTCTTCGCGTACAAAACAAAAAATGGTTGTTCATGCGTATTAAAGCCAGACAGTGAATCGTTAGAACGGAGCAACGAAACGCAAACCATCGATGTCCTCTTTCACGTGTCAGATGCAGTTTTTACTTATTAAACGACTCTTAAACCTGCAAACGCACGCTCCATCGTGGTTATAGCTCATAAGAAATTTCTTTTACAATGACTTCGCAGCTGTAGTTTAGGATTCAGGTATTCGAGTGATTTTCAGCGTAGCAAGAAGACAATGAGAAAGCACGTCACGATTAATGATCTTTTTAATAAGGCGAAAGCGTTATATAGATGCTCATCATACGCCAAAATGGACCGACGGCATATTTGGCGAGACCTGACGGTGTTTCGCGAGACCGGCGTCGGCGTCAACACGAATGGTGCAAAAAGCAACTAAGTAATGAAAGTTGGTCAGAAGTCACGTGATACTCAGGGGAATGTGTGAGTGCAGTCGGCGCACCAAAAGTTACGTGATCTCAATGTAACATCATGCCATTAGTGACGTCACCACGTGATGTAATCACGACGTCACAGATCAACATAATTTGTGGCGTCATAACACGACGTGATGTGACAGGGTCATCGCAGGACATCGTCGTTTGGTCAAAGGCGGGTCCATCACTAAAGCTGTGCAAAACATAGGAGGCGCAGAAAGCTTGTAATGCCTCCAATTCTGGAGGCAGCGCAAGGTCATGTTAGGCTCAGAAAGCATTAGGAGATGGATGGGGGAGGATAATACAACGACTGAGAAGAAAAAGAAGAAGAAGAAGATTGCTTTCGCCTTCGAGTCATCTTAGGCGATTGCATAAGGGTCCCTGTGAGTTTGGCTTTCAGGTCTCCTAGTGAGGGCTCCTTTAGTAAAAAGACGCAATTGTACACACGCTAAAACATAAGTGAGCGGCATTCACCTCAGATGCTTTCAACATTTCATTTCCGTTGTGCCCATTTTGCGGAAAGAACCGTCCACGTGCACTCTATATCTCACTTATTATAGAGAGAATCGCAAACCATACCCAGATCCGCATACAGACCTAACCAGGGTTCGATCTGGAGGCAAATCCAAACAGATTCTTTTCCCAGCCCTCATCGGCTATCTAAAGTTCACCCAGATGAAATTCAACCAACTGACGCACATTGCAACTGCATGAAGACTGCCCAGAATTACATTCTTTGGGAATGCGGGGGAAAACCACGCTCTAAAGATAATACTGCCAGCGTCCTCCCACGAGGCGTGGGAGTCACTCCTGTCGGCCACTGAATACCTTCTTCAGGCAGAAGTGATTAACTGGGCCGAAACGATCGCGGCCAAGATACTGGCCACCACCCTTCGAACCACCGGCAGGCTAACTTCAACGACCTCGTTGTGCTGTGAATAAAGTTGTTTCCCTCTCTCTCTCTCTCTGCCTCACGGCAATGTATAAGACGCAAGTATTGGAGACTAACGAAAACCTCACCTTCACACAAGCATCATCATCATCATCCGCCTGACTAAGCCCACTGCAGGGCAAATGCCTCTCCCATGTTCCGCCAATCAACCCGGTGATGTGCTTGCTGCTGCCACGTTATACAAGCATACTTTCACACAAGCGTGCTTTCAGGTTAAACGAGACGTCTTGCCCTAATTATTTGTGTGTGCTGCAGTTGGCGCCTGAGAATGCTAATGATATGTTTTTGAACGACGAATCCGCATTGCAGGAATGTAGCGTCGTGGAGGGAGGTGTCAAGATGCTGTGCCCGGGAATTTCACTTCTAGAGTCATCTTTTATGAACCCTAGTGCTTTAAAAGCACTGAACGACTCTGTTCCGGTGCAAATAAGTTTCCAAATGGATGGGCTGCATCTTCCACTGGCCAACAACGGCGGCAATGGACATTTCACGTTTACCTACCAACCGGAGCCAGAATTCAAGCAATTTCCGGAGGTGGAACGCGCCGTCGACCCCGGTGAACCTGCAATTGAGATCAAGGTAAGGGGTTACAGTTAATTTAAGATAATTTTGAAGCCATGTCTATTCCTGTAAATACATGACAATTAACTTGACTTATGGTTCATAATCTGGAATTTACTTTGTCCGCTTGACAATATCAGCATCGCTGCGTCGCTTTATATTCTCGTATTTGTTGTACTTCCCGTCGCGGTCGTATGTAGCTATGCCGGTCTTTATGAACGTGCTGCGCATCGCACTATCATCTCGATAATTGCGTCGAAACAATCCGTAGATTTACATTAACTTGTTACAGTGACCTTGAAAGAATTGCAGTGTTATTTGCTTTAAACTGGCGTCGTTGTCGACGAACACATACCGTATTAACACGATCCTTCACGCACTTTTTTTTTCCTCGCTAAATGTAGCCTTCAAACTTGTGGGCGGGTTACAATCGGGCTCAAACGTGAAATCGGCATCAAGTTGTCTTTTTCTATTTTCCAAATGTAAATTTACCTGCGCGGTACATTCGTGGGCACGCTAGAACAGTGCAAATGCCGTGCTCGTAGATAAATGAGCAAGTCACGGGCCGTAGATGTCTTTTGTTTGTAGCCTGCTATTTCGATGCGCCACGGGATGATTTGTCACACCTATGAGCATAGGCGCGCGCACAGGGGCGGGGGGGGGGGGGTGTCGGTCGCCCCCCTAATCACCTAAGAGGGGGGGGCGCAAAATCTGCCCCGTACATTGAGCCTTCTAGTCACCTGAGATGGGGTGGGGGCGCAAAATCTGCCCCATACATTGACTTAGTATGGTGGAGGGCGCTTCGATGAACCTTTGCCCCCCCCCCCCTGATGGGCAACCCTGCGTACGCCTATGCCTATGAGTATGCCATATGACGACAAATTACTTTAAAGGGCTCGTTTTTCTTTGTAAGACACAATATTATTGAGAACTAACAGACAGCAATGCCAAGGAAAGTATAGGGGTGTTATTTGTAGTAATTAGAATATAAATCTGAAGAAAGTAAAGTGGACGAAAAGATAACTTGCCGCCGGCAGGGACCGAACCTGCGACCTTCGAATAACGCGTCCGATGCTCTACCACTGAGCTACGGCGGCGGTCATCTCCCCGTCCACTTTATAGGGTATATATGTGGATTGAAACTTAGGAGCGTCAGTCAGCGCCAGTCGCAGCCATGGCGGCTCGCCAAGGCAAGTTATCTTTTCGTCCACTTTACTTTCTTCACATTTATATTCTAATTACTACAAATAACACCCCTATACTTTCCTTGGCATTGCTGTCTGTTAGTTCTCAATAATACTGTGTACGACAAATGGTGTTATTCTTCCACTGGGTTTATCAACGAAGGATGTTGTCAAACCGGTGGTGACTTACTGGTTACTCTGTGTGTATTGACATATTTTTTGTGTGTTTTAGGGAAACCACTTCGAACTTTTTATGGACCATGAGGTGGTTTTGGTCCGTGTCAACGGCTTGGACGACACCTGCAATGTCACCAATGTGAGCTCTCACTCAATTGTTTGTAAGGTGAAGCCTGGCGTTTTGGAACAAGGCTCATCTTTGGCGTTAGAGGTGAGTGAGCACCTTCCGAACAGCTCCTGTATTTTTAAACGATTCTCACGTTATCTTGCGGGAGTGAGTTTTGTTGTTACCGTAAGTGCGATATTTGACTACTCTGTAGCGTGTATGGCCTTTCAAGACGGCGCTTCTTTTCACGCGAACGCCGCAAAGACGAACGGAACTGCAGATCTCGCGCGCTTCTGTGCACGTTTTTTGTGGATGTGGATGTGAAAATTTTGTACCATTTCATGATCACGCCGGTTTTTCGCCGGTTGAGGCGTATCAAGTTTTCGTCCTAATAAATGCGTCATACTGATTTACCGAGCAGGCGCGTAATCGCTCTACCCACAAAGTGGCTCTGGCGTTATTCCGCGCAGCTTGCGGTCGCCAGTTTGATTCCGGGCCATAAGGAGACCGCATTTAGCGGGTCTGTTAAGCAAAAAAATTAAACGCATTCTTGCGTTTAGTGAGTTCCGATGTTCTCTTTCTAACAGAACGTGCTAATGCTTGGCATCCACAAGTACTATGCACACACTCGAAGTAGTTCCGTCAGTACCCATCACAAATAGTAAAGTCTTCAAGCCAGGCCCGCAGCCAGGATTTTTTTTTCCTGGCTGCGGGGGGGGGGGGGGGGGGGCGACTAGGAGGGGGGGGCGACTTGCTGAAAACCTTGACTATTTGAGAAAAACACCTGTTTTCATTATTTATTTTTGGTAAAAACACCTACTTCACCAAAAATTTCGGGGGGGGGAGCCCTGGCTACGCCCCCCCCCCCCCCCCAGCAGGCCCTGGCTACGGGCCTGCTTCATGCTCTCTCGGTCGGTTGCGATTTGGATAACTGCTGTACCTTTTTTCCACGGAGCGTGTTGGGCAAATATGGGGTGTAGATTCATTCACACTGTGGCCACTGCAATCTTTCTAAAAAAAAAATCCGAGTTCTCACTTTGCAAGTAGCTCAGTACACGGGCGGTTATGAATGCTCTATACGTGTGTTTCGTTTGAGCAGGTGGTGCATGCGGGACAGAGCTACCCTATTGGTGCCGTTAAGCTGATGGCAGCTGAGCAGCCAGATCCCGATTATGACGTCATCACTGCCACAGCTGTGGCGGCTGTGCTCGCAGTGGCGCTCTCCGGTGGTGTGTTCTTGTGCAGACGCGGCCGTCGACGAGAGAAAAGCACATGGCCGACTAGCCTCAACAATCGTCGCAACAGGAGCGACTCCTTAGCCAACGCATCCATACGTGAGGGCACTTTAGTCTTTCAAGCTGAATATGCGAAAAGAAGCATACTTGGTGAAAAGCGCAATGGACGGGACAAAAGAAGGAGCACACAGGACGAAGCGCTGTTGGTGCCGTTAAGCTGATGGCAGCTGAGCAGCCAGATCCTCACTATGACGTCATATAAGCGCTTCGTCAGGTGTGCTCCTTCTTTTGTCCCGTCCATTGCGCTTAACGTTCACCAAGTATGCTCCATCACCAACTGGCCCTCACCTCGAATATGCGAAAAGAAGGTTCTAGAGTGAGCTAGTCGACCTGAATACTTCACCAACTGGCCCTCACCTCGAATATGCGAAAAGAAGGTTCTAGAGTGAGCTAGTCGACCTGAATACTTTTTGAGAATTCGGTAAGGCAATTTTTTGACAGCTTGTGAAACAACCTGTGTTGTGGATGAAAAATTCGTTAGCAAGGGGCGTGGGCTAGAGCCGATGTTTCGACAAGCGAACGTGTCTTGTTCAAGGCTGCAACTGGTTCCAGCCTTGAAGAAGACAAGACCGCTTGTCGAAACGTCGGCTCCAGCACACACACATTGTTTACGAATTTTAGTTGCGAAGCAGCTTTTGCTCGGGGCTGTGTCCGTCCTTCCCTCACGCGCCCGCTCCCCCACGCGCATGCGCCAACACTCCCCCTCTCCTCGCGTGAGCGCGTGGAGGTGGAAGGAGGTGGGGGCGTGAGCGTTGCCTCCGCTTCGTTTCTCCTCTCCCGTTTCTCTCTCCACCACAGCTGTGCGTTCGTATATAATGCGAGCGCACAGCTGGCCGCCGCGGTAGCTCAGTTGGTAGAGCATCGGACGCGTTATTCGAAGGTTGCAGGTTCGATCCCTGCCCGCGGCAAGTTATCTTTTTGTCCACTTCTCTTTCTTTACATTTGCCTTACATTTACTACTAATAACATCCCCTATACTTTCCTTGGCATTATTCTCTGTTAGTGCTCATTAATATTGTATATAACAAAGAAAAACGAGCCCTTAAAATTAACACTTCTTTCCTTTATGAATCCGAGGAAGAACATCACTGTCTTGAGTCGCTCATGCCGGAGAAACGAGCGTACAGGTTCCCGCAGCAGAAACGCGAATACAGCTTCGCTGCTAATCCGTTCCCAGCATGGGCGTGCGCACGAGGGGGGCAGGGGAAGCGACCGCCTCCCCCCCTCCCCCCAATATAACCTAAGCGGGGGCGCAAAGCCTCTCCCATACCTCTGCTCAGTCGGAACTGTCCCATCATTGTTTAAAGAGCAGGTGTGGCCACGCAGGTTTTTGACGGTAATGGCGGCCGAAGGCCCCCAATGTTGCCTTCTGAGACGTGTTTACTTCCCATATTTACTCCCGGAAAGCCAAGGACCAGTGGCAGGCCATTGTGAGAAGCGCGTCATCTCTTTATTCTTTATTTTCCCTTTTTTTATTCATTGTTAAGCATGTTGTCTTTTGGACTTGACAAAAGGGGGGGGGGGGGTGCTGAGTTGAACCTTTGGCCACCACGCCTTGATGGGGAACCCTGCGCGCGCCTATGGTCCCCATATGAATGTTGCGGCCCCACGAAATTTATTTTTATATTTGTTTGTTTGTGCAGGCTACGTTCCAGAAGGTAACGCTGACGTAGAACAAGCACTGATCGAAGTATTATTTGACATGGACGAAGAAACCAAAGGCATGCTTCAAAGGGAAAACTTGCTTGTTGATCGAGGGCTGCTTCATCTGGGTCCCGTTATCGGCCAAGGTACTTCATTTCGATCGTGCATACTGTGGTGCAGCGTTTCTTGTTTTCTACGAGTGAAGCCGATTCGATGCAATCCAGTCTAAGTAGCCGATTTATGCGGCAATAAATCGCGAATTTATTGAACAAATGCAAGGATCGAGAGAGCCTAGGATTAATCTGGGCGCTAGATCGCACCTCTCTCCCTGGAAACAAGGCGCACATAATAAGGCTGGAGGGTTTAGGGACCGATATATATATATATATATATATATATATATATATATATATATATATATATATATATATATATATATATATATATATATATATATATATATATATATATATAAAATGCGCGTGTGTACTAGAACTTTAAACACGTTTCTTGCTGTTGCTGAAGTCGATTAGTTTATGAAAACCATTTTGACAAAACTACTTCGTTGTTTCACACTGATGGAGAATAACAAAGTGAACAGCTGAAATTTCAATGAAAGTTTGGAAATACCTTCCTATGAACAGCACATTTCAACTCTCTTTCTTTTCAAAGGCCACTTCGGTTGCGTCTACCTTGGGACTATGAAGCTCGAAGGCAAAGGACACGTTGAAGAAGTAGCCGTGAAAACTCTGCATAACAGTATGTAAACTGCTCTATAAGTTTTCTTTCCGAGGATTTTCTGAGATATTGGGGGTGTTTTATGTAAGAATAACCTTCAAAACACATTTGAAAGACCCCTGTTACATGTAGCAGCCGAGAAAGGTGATTTGGTTTATCTCTTTTGGTACGTTTCAGGCGTTTAACGAGCCCTTATTCCTAAAATCGTGTTTAGACCGTGTGCATAAGTTTCGTTTTTTTAATAGACTCATATTTGATCCAAGGCGCATACCAATAGCCTAATATTGATACGAGGGCTTGTGTCGACGATATACATCCTGTCAGCGAACACCTTTCACTTTGGAAATACAAGCATGATGATTTCGACTAATAACCTTGTAAGCAAGACCAAGATGCGTAACAGTTAAGTGACGTCATGCTTGAGTATTTCAGGCCTGCTCTTCTAAATTTCATTTTCTTCCAGTGCTCACACTGACAAAGGCTGAGTGCGGTAATTACATTTTACAGCGTACCTGTAAATGTACCTTTTAGTGTATGTCCCTTTATTCGCTCATTACAGTCAATAATGATATTAGGATTCGTTTATTCAAAGTATGCCACGCAGGAGAGTGTTTCCGCGCTGCGTTTGCAAGCACGTGTCGCAACTCTCGCTAGCCGACGACAGCTGGCTTGCCTGAAGTTTCTTTTCCTTCTTTCGAACAACTCAGTAAATATAAACAAGGACATATACCTAAAAGCTCCGAACCGTCACTCCAGAAGAACTAACAACCAGAAATGCATACGCCCATTATTGTCACGTTGTCACATGTTTATTAAGTATTCTTTTTTTTCCCCGCAGTTTTAGAGTTGTGGAATGACCTGCCGAATGACGTCGTCAGTGCTCAGTCACTTGATTCATTTTCGTCGCTGCTGGAATCTCATTTAGAGGCATTGCAATAGGTTCACCGGTATCGGTGCGCAGATAAAAGGAAAAACAATGTATCGCGCACGTCATCATCATCATCATCATCATCATCATCATCAGCCTGTCTACGCCCACTGCAGGGCAAAGGCCTCTCCCATGTTCCGCCAATCAACCCGGTCCTGTGCTTTCTGCTGCCACGTTATACCTACAAACTTCTTAATCTCATCTACCCACCTAATTTTCTGTCTCCCCCTCACGCGTTTACCATCTCTTGGAATCCAGTCAGTTACCCTTAACGACCACCGGTTATCCTGCCGACGTGCTACGTGCCCGGCCATATCCATTTCTTCTTCTTGATTTCAACTATGATGTCCTTAACCCCCGTTGTTCCCTGACCCACTCTGCTCTCTTCCTGTCTCTTAAAGTTACACCTATCATTTTCCTTTCCATCGCTCGCTGCGTCGTCCTCAATTTAAGTTGAACCCTCTTTGTAAGTCTCCAGGTTTCTGCTCCGTAGGTAAGTACCGGTAAGATGCAGCTGTTATATACCTTTCTCTTGAGGGATAGTGGTAGATTACCATTCATGATTTGAGAATGCTTGCCGAATGAGCCCCCATCCCATCCTTATCTTCTAGTTATTTCACACTCATGGTTCGGCTCCGCGGTTACTACCTGTCCTAAGTAGACGTACTCCTTTACAACTTCAGTGTCTCTCCACCTATCGCAAAGCGCTGTTCTCTGCCAAGATTGTTCCACATTACTTTAGTTTTATGCATATTAATTTTCAGACCTACTCTTCTACTTTCCGTATCCAGTTCAGTAATCATGAGCTGTAATTCGTCTCCCGCGTTACTCATCAATGCAATGTCATCAGCGAATCGCAGGTTACTGAGATACTCTCCATTAACTCTTATCCCTAATTCTTCCCAATCTAGGGCCCTGAAAACCTCCTGTAAACACGCGGTGAATAACATTGCAGAGATCGTGTCTCCCTGCCGTACGCCCTTCTTTATTGGGATTCTCTCGCTTTCTTTATGGAGGACTATAGTGGCCGTGGAGCCGCTGTAGATTTCTTCCATTATGTTTATGTAGGCTTCGTCGATGCCCTGATTCCGCAGTGCCTGCATGACTGCTGATGTCTCCACCGAGTCAAATGCCTTCTCGTAATCTATGAAGGCTATGTATAGGGGTTGGTTGTATTCCGCGCATTTCTCTATCACCTGATTGATAGTATGAATATGGTCTATTGTTGAGAAGCCTGTACGAAATCCTGCCTGGTCCCTTGGTTGATTGAACTCTAATGTCGTATTAATTCTGTTAGCAATTACTTTTGTAAATAGTTTGTAGACGACGGACAGTAAGCTTATCGGCCTGTAATTTTTCAAGTCCTTGACGTCCCCTTTCTTATGGATCAAGATAATGTTGGCATTCTTCCAAGATTCTGGTATCCTCCCCGTCGAGAGACACTTCGTATACAGGGTGGCCAGCTTTTCTAACATAATCTCTCCACCGTCTTTCAACAGGTCTGATGTTACCTGATCCTCACCAGCTGCTTTGCCTCTTTGCATTCCCTTTAGGGCTTTCTTTACTTCTCCTGTCAATACTGGTGGGATGTCACTTGCACATTATCACACGTGTTCAACAGTTTTCACCTGTGTGTATTTCATGTTATCCTGTTCCTAGGTCATAACCTTGTTATTGCTACATTCTTGTTTGTCTTGAACATGTATGCTAGTTTTTTTTTCTTTTTTACACCCTTGAAATAATTATATGCATGGTTCATCTATTGCTTTTTTCTTTCTTTGTTGTTGTCGCTGTTATGGTTAGGTTGTACTTCGGAATTTCCCTTTTTATTTTCTTAATAGGAAGTCCACTTTATTTTGTGTGCCCTCTCCTGTGTAGTCCTGAAAAGGCCCACAGCATTAAATAAATAAATAAATAAATAAATAAATAAATAAATAAATAAATAAATAAATAAATAAATAAATAAATAAATAAATAAATAAATAAATAAATAAATAACTAAATAAATAAATAACTAAATAAATAAATAAATAAATAAATAAATAAATTCACTGCAACAATAGTCATTATACCAAACCCACCATAGTCACACCTTCGCTGGCTTTCCGCTTCACAGTAGGCGAAGGGCTCTGAATTTTTTCTACTAAAGACTGACATGCTGGAACTTCTTCATTTTTTTTCGCTTCGCAATAAATATTGAACTATATTTCACCATTTTGTTTATACCGATAAGCTTAACTTCATACGTCTTCTACCACAATGTGTTTTACAGAGTTATTTGAGTCTCTTGTTGACTGTCACCGCATAGAACTTATGTGCTGAGGCTTACAAAACAGAGCGCCTGTTTTCGACCGCAGCGCCAATCAGTTACAGTGCTGCCAAAGCTTGTATAGTTCGAGTGTAGAGCGTAGGGATGTTCGAATAGTAAATTTTAGGTTCGAAGGCAATTCGAAGCGAATAGTGATTTGATCGAATAATTTCGAATGGAATAGTTCGAATAGTATATATCACATATTATAAAGAAAAGAGAGCATACTTGTCATGACCCAACTAACCTGCACATTTTTTTTTAATTGGAACAAGGCATGTGCGAATGTCACTCTTTTCGGTTCTAAGTGAAGTAGAACCAACTTTGCATAGCAGCTGGATTTGAATTTCAGCACGATGCAAGTGATAACCGGTAAAATATGTTGTTTTAAAATTTACTATACTTAGAGCATATAAACCCGCATAACAAGCTTTTAAACTTAAAAAAAAAACACGGCTGATCCCTCCGTCATAGGAATCGGTATAACTCGAAAGTGAAACGTGTCTTCACAGAAGTAGTGCTTATTGTGTAGTGATATATGAGAGCTTCTACAATGTCTATTTGTGTTTGGCAGCTATAGCGCCGTTTGACGTGGATGCATCCATGTTGCATGTCTCCATCGCGACGACTAACGCCCATGATGATGATTAAACTGTTGTGGTACCTGAAGTTGTGAAAATATATTTGGACACAGCAAATCGTGAATCCCGCGTAAAGATGACATCAACAAGCTCATAATCAATACTGGTACCCGATATGGATTTCTTCAAAACGTCGTCAATTAAGGAGAGAAACGGCACGGTGTGCGCTTTCTAGCAATAGGTGACCGACGCCTGTGCTCATGCATACACTACCACATTGCGCTTCAGCAACACGGGAGGCAGAGATCCGTAGCTTGAGCCGCAAACGCGTGCGTCCCACTGGCCTCTGTCTCGCTCCACCAATGCACGACATTCGCCCGTCGAAATCGTGTCCTTTCTGCAGCGCGTATTGCAGTAGTTTTGTTAGTCGGTGCTCTCGCAATCGAAATAGACGGTGGCGGAGAAATCAAGGAAGCTGCACTACTCCGATGAGCCGGCACACGCTAACACGAAGCGAAAGGCAAAGAACGCAACTGTGTCTAGGGTGCCTCGGCGACGCCAGCGCGGCCAGTGTCCTCGCTGGTATCGAGACGCTTTAACCATGACTTCCGATACGGCGCGCAATCTTGGAGTAAGCGCTAGTAAGTGTCGATCGTGACGCATTAATTCTTTTCACGTCTCACAGAAGGCGGCACCGCCCCACTCCGCCCCGCCTACCTACACCGCCAAGAGAGAGCACCGTGCGAGAGAGAATGTGTGAAAGATATAAGGCGCGTTCGTGAAGCGTCCAGCATCTGCCAAGGTAGCGTAGTGCGTTTAGATTCGGGCGCTTACCGTCGCGGCCGCAAGGTCGTGGGTTCGATTCCCAGCGGCGGGTATTTTTCTTAGTTTTTTCTTTCTCCCCGATTGGCGTTCGTTTTATTAAGGTCATATCCGTAACGGATGTACTTGGTGGACCCCGGCATAAAACACTTTCGTGTTAAAATGATTAATCGATGTGAGGGTAGTATGTTCATTTAACCTTGAAGTAGAGCTTTGCAGCAGTACGTTTTTTCTATAGCTGTTTTTTCTGCATATCATTTCGACACAGCAGTGAAACCACCTTTACAGGGTGGTCATATGCGGTTTAATATACACGTATTCGTCCATTTCGAACATTTCGAAATTCG
Organism: Rhipicephalus sanguineus; assembly: GCF_013339695.2. Lineage (NCBI taxonomy): Eukaryota > Metazoa > Arthropoda > Arachnida > Ixodida > Ixodidae > Rhipicephalus > Rhipicephalus sanguineus. The sequence goes on along the minus strand of NC_051181.1, from coordinate 177,808,749 downwards.
TATCGAAGCGAATTGGAATACTGTCTTATTTGTTCGATATTCGAAGTGCTCTAATATTCGCACATGCATAGTGGAAAGCAAGTGTGAACGTGGTCCGTCAATTTTCACTTTGCCGTGGCAAAGTTTCATTCGCCAATGAATTCGCGTTTTTCTCATTCAACAAAAATGGTAGAGTCGGTTAATTTCGGCTGAACACGTTGCTGTCTGTCTCGGCACTGCAGACTCTCGCGGTGGTGAAGTTGACAGCAAGGCATTCTTGGAGGAAGCCCTCATCATGAAAGACTTTCACCATGTCAATGTGCTACCACTCATTGGGTTGAGCATCGACAAGACCGATGGTCTCATGGTCATCATACCGTATATGAAATACGGTGACCTACTGTCCTATATACGAGACGAGAGAAACGTAAGGCTGTTTCGATGCTTTGCAACCACTTGGCGTTAATGTCTGCCCATCTCTACAATAAATGGAATGCTGGAAGCTGCTTCCGTGGTATAAAATTTCTTACAAAAAAGATTACTAAATCAAACTTTGACGTTGCGATCTTTCACGTTGCACGAAAATAACGAATTATATATGTGTATTGGAGTAATTTTACTTGGGACGTCTTAATAGAACGAAAAATGGAGTTAATTGGCTTACACTGGTCATGACCCAAGTATCTCGACTAAATGAGATGCAAATACGAGGAAATGAGAGACAATCACATGCCTGTCCTCTTCATTATTGTGTTCCGCTCAGTCGCGCTACTTAACAACATGACTTGTAACACCGTACGTTCTTGCGGAGTGATTTGTATACGCCGTCCTTCAATCATACAAAACTTTCATACCTTCAAAAACATGGCGAGACAATTATATAGTATATGCATGTGTGAATAATCTTTGAAAACTGTATGTGATGATCGTATGTGCGGGTTTAACTTTGCAAGTTATGGTAGCTAAAGCGGTAGCCGTGAGATTTCAGTGGTAAAGTTAGGTGTAATTGTTCAAATGACATGGCTGTCGAGGCTTCAAACTATTATAACGCAGCGTGTGCTGCAATAAAGAAGATTTAATAGCACTTATGTATTGCAGTAACGTTAAGGGACAAGAGTAGAGCAGAGGGCGTCATGGAGCAAACGGGTGTCAAGGACATCTTAGATAAAATCAAGAAGAAATTGGCATGGGCAGGTTATGTAGAGAGTAGGCAAGATAACCGCTGGTCAGCAAGAGTAACAGACTGGATTCCAAAATACGGCAAGCGCGCCAGGGGAAGGCAGAAGCTTGATGAGATTAAGAAGTTTGTGGGTTGATGAGATTAAGAAGTTTCCAGGAATAAAGTGTCTGCAGCAAGCATACGGCCGGTTTAATGGGAGATACATAGGATCAGCCTTTGCCCTGCAGTAGGCGTAGCCATGCTGAGGATTGCAGTATACAAGAGCACTTTATTGTACGCTGCTATGTAGCTAAGTGCTATTGTGAGTAAGAATAATAAGTAATACATGTTGCTGTTTGTACCGATTTCATGTGACGAAGCTCTACTTGTAGTCACGCATTACACATGGAGCCTATCTTCACTTCGTGCATTTGTTTTTGCAATTCTAGAAACCAACCGTAAAACAACTAATAATATTCGGAGTCCACGTGGCCGAAGGCATGAAGTACTTGGCCGACACAAAGTTCGTGCATAGAGACCTCGCGGCTCGGAACTGCATGTGAGTATAGAAACATAAAACGACACTGCGTGAGAAACTTATGTTAATTTGACCAAGGCTGCAGAGAATAGCAAACAAACAAGTGAAAAACAATAGTGGTTTCTCACCTGTCCCTGCTTGCAGCTTCTTCGTTCTTCGATTCCTTGCTCAGTACAATACTAATATTTTTTTAAGGGCACAACTAGACAAGGACGGGGAAGAAGACAGGAGACACACACTTTATGCCATGCCTGTGCATCTGCTTTCTTTACCGTCCTTGTTTGTTTGTGCGCTTAAAGAGTATTGGTCATGTCTTACCAAGACGCCAAAACAAGCACATTAGTCAGTGCAATACCTGTTTCGGGTTTACCTTTGCTTTCTGACTTTGCCTCCAATGCTGAAAACCACGAGTGTTCGACTAGGGTCTTCATTGCAGGTTGAGTGAAGATTTTATTGTCCGTGTGGCCGACTTCGGCCTCTCTCGCGACGTTTACGAGAAGGACTACTACAGCGGGGATAACAAGGCAAAGCTACCTGTCAAATGGATGGCGCCAGAAAGCTTGGAGAAAGGAATCTACAATCACAAGACTGACGTAGTAAGTGCACAGGGCACACAGGTGCAACGCACAGCATTTCTACCGGTTTGAACCCTGTCTCACGAAAGCTATTCTTAAGAAATTTTCAGACATAACGTGCCGTCTTTCTAATGTGCAGTGGTCTTACGGCGTACTCTTATGGGAGCTGATTACTCGTGGTGTGACGCCGTATCCTGAAGTGGACAACTGGGACATCGTAGACTACCTCAGGCAAGGTCGCCGGATGAAGCAACCGAGCTACTGCCCTGACGAGATGTAAACTCAATTACCTTCCTTCCTATGTAGTTTAACAGTAACAAAATCTGACAGAAATCAAGAAAAAACGGAGACTGAGAGCCCTCATTTGGTTTTCTTGCTTTTGCTTGCTATCACGCTGTTCAACTACACTGAATAAGGTGCCTCGATTCCAGCGCCGCCACTGTTAGGTGACTTGATGCCAGGGCCATCCACGGCGCGGTGAAGTCACGTTTTCGACTATCAGGGTGTTGACGGCCATTATGAGAAAATGATGCGCTGTGAGACACCAATAAAGAGTGTACTTAGAAGTCGAAACCGCGTAAACCTCGCCTTAACAAAGCTTTCTATCGCTGGCGAAGCTGAGTCTCCAAGCTCGTGTGAGAATCAATATGGCGGCGCCATCGGGGTTGACACCACCCTGAACGGATGGCAATGGAATCAAGGCAACTCTCTGAAACAGTATCATACTCTGCCGACAATCCGTTATTTGTATGCATGTTGTTTCGAAACGAGCTTTCTCCTTTGATAACCGTCGTCATGCTCGTTGTATATAAAGTGTCGCATATATATTCTTTGTTTGTTTTTTTACCCAGGTACGCCATTATGCTCAGGTGTTGGCACGACGACCCTAAAAAGCGACCTACGTTCGCGAAGCTCGTCACCGACGTCCCCAACGTTCTTTCCAGCCTTGAGAAGAAGAAAAGGAAAAAGCGGCTTGGACTGAACGTCACGTACATTAACTGCCCACGCCCCAATCTCACCGACGAGGCCGAGCCATCTACAGAACCATAGGCGTGAGCAAGGTTCTCCGTTAGAGGTCGCAGTCTCCCCACCCCACTCCCCCCCAAATGGACGAGTCTGTTGAAACAAAACGAGCTGTGCATTGCTTGCAAAAATCACTTATGAAGCCATAACGCGCTGCTCACATCGGCTTTCCCTTGGTCCCTGGCTTTTCGGGGGCAAACGTCGGAAGTGAACAGTTCTTAGAATACAATATCAGGGGCCCTCGACCGCCATTATCGTCAAAAACCAAGAACGACTAACTGAAAATATGGCGCTCTTTGGCCAAGCATGACTCTTGTGCCATTAAAACCCACATATCGTAATCATCATCATAACCGAAGATATGGGGCTGTCCTGCCACTCCCCCCCCTCTTGGTAAATGGGTGGGGGGCAGCCCCCCCCCCGTCCCCCCTTGCGCACGCCTATGTACAGAATCTCACCATTGGTAGGTCATGTCACACAATGTCCAGGATGGCTCCGCCATGCGTCTACGTAGGAAGCAGCGTTCAGTTTCATAATGGGAAACTCTCGGCGCGCTGTCCGGATACACGTCGAAAAATGACGATGACATCATGCGAAGCTGTATGCAGGTTTCGCGCCAGTAAGATGCTATTTGCAACGGCATAAGCCCTCGAAACACGCCTTTCTGCGGCAGAAAGCCACCCTGCTGCAAACACTGAACGTTAGCCTTACTGTGAAGGTGACGTGCACGCTAGTGGTTTGGCAATCAAGGCCAGTTATCAACGTCACCTAAACTGAACATTACACTACATGCTCAGTGCTTGTGGGGTAGAAAACGTGTAAACAAATACTCTTTTGCTGCTGAGTCCTGTTATGCTGTGGTGCATTTTAGAGCTGTTCAGTCGTAACATATCTAGGTGGTGTTCTCAACATTGTTCAACTACTAGCTATTTTCACCGTGCCTGCACCGTGTCACCTGTTTTAACATCGTGCACAACCATCCTAGCTTGTCCAGTAAATATCAGACCACACAAGCGCTTCCGACACAACAGCACTCGTGCCTTAATTGAAGCAAGGCATCGTGCCAAAACTTCATTCAGCGTTGTCCTGCGCAGTCACATTCTTATACACCGTTTCAATAAGAATTAGGGAAATGCTTGTCTTCTAGCCATCATTAACTATATACTGTTTAGTCATGTATTTTGCAGCATATGGTTTCTCTCAGCTTAATGTTACTATTTATGACCACATTATTATAAGCAGCTGTGCAAAGTGTTCTTCTGGAACCTATGAACGTACTTTAAGTTTTGTCCTCATCACCTATGTTATGGCACTGTACGGCATATCATTAAATCATTAATTTCAGAAAATATTCTCGCACTCTTCATGCTGTTTATAGCTAACAGTTCATAGTTCTAAACTTTAACCTGCGAAATAATGTAAATCAGTTGTGCAAAACACCCTGACATACATTTTAAAGGTTATGTGTTTCTGTACATTATTTCCTGTAAAGCTGTCGCTCAACCTGCCATCAGGCCTTAGTTTACCTGCGCAGCTGGAAGCTCTATATGCAGTAAGCTTGTTTTACCGGAGATCTAGTTAACCACAGCCCTATTTTTCTTTTTTTGCAAATGCAGAAGCACTACTATGTTATCTAAGGAACGTTGCATTTTACTGCCATTACTGCCTTGATGCTTCATTGTTTTACCGTCGCTAATATTCCGTGTGTATTCTATAGCCCTCCTTTCAAGCAATACATTGTTTTTGTTCTTATATTCGTATACATTTACTCCGCAAATTGCAGGCTTTGTCCGTCCTTGCACGTTATTTCCACATCCATCGTCTAGTTTCTCACAGCTTGCCTGCGTTCGTGACTGTTACATCTGTCTTTATCTTTATTGTTTTTTTGTGTGTTTTGCGGAGCCATTGCGGGCACATTATACGAAGTGGATTGTCATTCATACTAAATCGCTCATTGATTCAAGTCAATCGATGCTTACAACAAGTCGTCGTGTACAATATTCCTGTGTGACAGATTGCTCATTAGCTCTTCTTTTATCTCATTGCTGTTTATTCACTAGACATGCTAATCTTGTCAGAAATGTCGTGTCGAAAGTTGCCAAGGTCCTTTTTTTCAACATCAAATAAATCTTTCGGTCATTCGTTTTGTGTGGCACGGGCGGATGTTGAAAGTATTGTTTTCCTTTTTTTAGTGGAGCTTCATGTTCTTCCGCCTGACGTCCTAACACTAATTTACTGGAGCAACAATTTAGTCCGTCAAGCACCATACAGAGTATGCAACTCTATTATTATTATTACTGTAATTCATACAAATTTTCGCTAAGGTTACCCTTAAGCGCGTGTGATTGCATAACATTACGCCTCCGAACAGCCCAAAAACAATGCAATGGCAACTTTTGCATGCTTCCTATACAACTAACATTCATAACACTTCTAACACCTTCCACCTTTACAAAAATATAGCATGCCTGGGTGACAGATATTTAGGAAAGATATGAAAACAGGTGCAAAAAAAAAGAAATAAAGCAGCTTCGCAGTAGCGGTGCCAAGCCTGAAATAAGTGCGGAGCTGCATGGCCTTCCTTATTTCTCATTAGTCTTCTCTTTCTGTCTTCCTTTTCTCTCTTGTATATGTTCTTTCTTTCTTTTTGTCTCTGTTTATTTTCATTGAATTCTCTGTCTATCGATTTATTTCTCTTGCTCTATCTTGCTTTATCCCTCTTCTTTCTCTCTCTTTCTCGCTTGCTTCATCTTTCTTTCTATCTTTTTTTCTCTCTCTTTATTTTATTATCTCTCTTTCTCCCTTTATTTCCCTCTATACTATGATTACTCTCTCCCCTTCTTCTTTCCTCCTCACTTTCGCTTCCCTTTCTCACTCCATTGCTGTACTATACCACACCATACTATACTATAATATACTATACTATGCTATACTATACTATACTATACTTTACTATACTATACTATATACTATACTATACTATACTATACTATACTATACTATACTATACTATACTATACTATACTATACTATACTATACTATACTATACTATACTATACAAGCTCAATGCAAACCAACAGATAATGAAGCCAAGGAAGGCATAGGAGACGTTAATTGTACTGTTTTAAGTGTACTGTGGTAGGCTAATTGTGATATAGATCTGAATAAAGTAAAGTGGACGAAAAGACAACTTGCTGCCGGCAGCGACCGAACCTGCAACCTTCGGATTACGCGTCCGATGTCCTTACCAACTGAGCTACGGCGGCGGTCGTCCCCTCGCCCACATTTATCGGGTATTTTATGTGCGTGTACATCAAATACCCGATAAATGTAGACGAGAGGGTGACCGCCGCCGTAGCTCAATTGGTAATGCACATAAAATACCCGACAAATGTGGACGAGGGGACGACCGCCGCCGTAGCTCACTTGGTAGGAGCGTCGGGCGCGTAAACCGAAGGTTGCAGGTTCGGTCGCTGCCGGCAGCAAGTTGTCTTTTAGTCCACTTTGCTTTCTTCACACATGCATATCACAATTACTACAATACACCTAAAACAGTACAATTAACGCCTCCTATGCCTTCCTTGGCTTCATTATCTGTTGGTTTGCATTATGGTTGTGTCAAACAGAAAAACGAGCCCTCAAAATTCCCTTCCTTCATTTATACTATACAAGGTTACGCTATGCTCTCCTAGCCTGCCTGGATAGCCAAGCAGTGATGACGCTAGCCTTCGGATCGTGGGTACGCGGGTCTGAATACCGCTTCGCCGAGCAATTTCGTTCGCCAAGAACTTTTGTTTCTCTTTTTTTTCTATCTCTTTCTTTTTTCTCTCTCTCTGTTTCTTTCTCTCTCTCTCTGTACTCGTTTTCTCGTCCATCAGAGTTATTGCAGGCCACGCCGGACAAATCGACGTACGTGTTCTGGGAGCGAAGAAGAAGAATAATACGAAGAGAGCGCGTGCCGATTCATGATGACGATCATTTCCTTAGGCATGCGCACAGGGTGGGCAGGGGGGGGCTAATTACCTAAGAGGGGAAGGCGCAAAATCTGCCCCGTACATTGACTCTTCTAGTCACCTAAGAGGGGGGGGGGGGGCAAAACCTGCCCCATATATTCACTTAATAGGGTGGGGGGGGCGCTGCAATGAATTTTTGCCCCCCTGAATGGGAACCCTGCGCACGCCTATGATCATTTATGTTTACCCGTCACGGACAAATGCCGGGATTAAACAGCTCCGCTGGTAAAAGTTTTTGAGTGCTTCTATAAAAGCACTAAAAGCGTCGCTGTCAAACAATATAACTGACTGGTGACCGTACAGGATAGCATTAATTGAGGCAAGTGAAACTGATGTTGCAATCGACAGTTTAAAGGGAAGTTTACTCAGCCAGTACAAGTGAGCGTACTAAATGAACTGAAAGCTTACGCGCTGAAAGTGATTAAATTGAGTTGATACATCTTAAACAAACGCTGGACGAAAACATGATGTCGCTGACGGCGCGCTTCATCCTGGCATCGGTGCCTTCAGAACCCAGAGCGAGTACATGTTCATTAGTGGCATTCACACGCACACCAATGGCACACAGTGGTACATTATGCCATTTCTATTAACAGGCACGCTATTTCCTATGTCAGGACCTACAAATTTATTGGCATGATTATTTATAGAGACCTCATTTGAAGCCCGCATGTAGCATACGTGAAGGAGCCACTGAGAGCAATTTTCCAGATAGATGTTCACGCTCCTCGGTGGAAAAAGTTGGGGGATGCCCGTAGACGCAGTGTTGGAACTGTATTGAGTGCTTTTTCTAGTTTTTTTTTTTAGCTATAATATGCAAATTATAACCAAAGCTTGCAAAACAAATCTTCGCATTCTAGAGGCTCTACTAGCTCGTGCACTCAGGGTTAGCCTTTGTTCGCCAACACGTGTGGCAATGGAGGCGAATATTGCCATCGCCAGGGACCAACCGGTACAAATGCACAGTACGATGGAAATCCTCAGTGCTCACATCAAATATTTTGCACAAGTCCATGGTCACAACTTGCAGCGTTGCTCTCAGAAAGGCCCCAATCATGCTATTGTGCAGCAATCTTTAACTATTCCAACAACATTTCGTCAGGGCGCACATCTCTCCCTGGCAATGAGCACGTTCATGCGACAGCCCGAAGCCTCGACCTCCAGGCGCCAGCGGGAGGGCAGTCCAAATAAAACAATGTCGGAACGACACCACTCACATTTACACACATTATTACAGTACTACCAGCTATCCTCTCTCATGCAGACTACCCATGCAGATGGTCGCGGAATCGAATCCCTGCCGCGGCGGCCGCATTTTTGATGGAGGCGAAAATGTTTGAGGCCCGTGTACTTAGATTTAGGTGCACGTTAAAGAACCCCACGTGGTAGAAATTTCTGGAGTCCTCCACTACGGCGTCACTCATAATCATATCGTGGTTTTGGGACGCTAAACCTCAGATATTATTATTATTACCCATGCAGATGCTGCCACTTGAAGCTAGCTCCTAAACAATAAATTCCTCAGCCTTGCCCTCTGCCCCACCTTTAAGCAAACCCTGTACTAAGACCGATGTTTATTCTGCGAGTAACACCCAAATGTTCACCATTTCATGTGGGGAATGCCTCGAACCACCCGGTCAACATAACCTAGTATACACGACCCAGCCCCACCTCAGTGGGAAGCCGCTCTTTCCAGTAAAGCCCTGGACGACTAGCGAAGACTGACTGACTGGGCCAGACGGATCAGCAAATGCACCCCTGGAGTGAGGGATCCACCCTTTAGAACTACTTAGGCGAAAAACAACAAATAAAATTTTCTGCTACTACTGCTGCCGTCCGGCTTCATCCCCGAATCTAAGCGTTGGTACGTGTCTCATTCGTGATGAAGGGCACATCAGTGTACGGGGAATGAGACAAAAGTCTCAGCTGTCATTGCCTGGCAGGAAGCAGCTATCTCTGCTTCTTTCGCACGAGAAGTATGCATTCTATGTACATATTTATACTTATGGATCAACAACGCGCCACTGCAAGTCCGGAGCTGCGGTTGTCAAAGCGAGAGCTATTACTGTGTGTCAGTATTGACAGACCACCTAACGAAATGGACGGCTGAGGAACTTACAGCTCTTCGCGCTGCACTAAATCTTTGCGTTGTCACTGACGAGCATCCTCAACAACGGTCGGAATTCAACGACTCTAAGGTAGCACTACAATCTTCGCTATCAATTCTGAGTCAAAAGCCATAAGGACAATTGGTATTCTAGATTACACAGCTCATTCATACGTCACTCTACCAAAGACACCATGTGCACGTAGCATTTCTGTGCTGCCAAATCACTGCGTCGTGCTATACTCCAAGCATACCGATAATGCTGCTCGGTCAGCTCTTTGAGGCGACAAGGAAGAGAGTATACTTGTATGAAGGCCTGATGCTGCCAGCAAACTTCCAGCGATAGCACCAGATATTACGTACGCCACATGGAAGACTGCAAGTAGCCAAAGCAACCGCCACCACCACCTGAACACTTTGCTACGCTTTCGGATGCCAGCTGAACTCCGCCGAAGAGAAAGCCAGTCTGGTATGTAGGTTATGCATAAAAGGGGCTTTTACGAAGTCATTTTATTCTCGTATTGTAATAACCGACAAACCTCTTTGTGACGATGGTGTCAGCGAGGAGACCTTGCAACGCATTTTCTGTGACGGTCCTCGTTACAATGTGCAGAGGCGATCATTCGCAATCGCTCTAGCTCCCTTTGACCACTGACCGATGCCGGCAGCAAGCATTCTGGAATACCGGCCTGACAGGCATCGTGAACGGAGGCAATGAAGGCGTTCTTAAAGCGTTGCTAAACAACCTCTGAGAATACAAAAAAAAAAAACGAACGCGTTATTCTCTCTGGCGTGTCCTGTCTTTCGGCACAATTCGTGACACCACCAGTCTGTTCACGTGACGTCGTGAGGAAATAAGCTTACGATTGCTTCAAGTTCGATACCCAACATCACAACCACAATTGACGTCGCATCGACAATACGCCTGCATAGGGTGTTTTCCAAAGCAGTTTTTAGACCTGACCTGGATGTGTGGTAGAATACTTGACTGCCACGCAGAATGATTGGGTTCGATTCCTACTGGGATCCTGATTTTTATTCTTTGCATTCGTCGGGTCAACGCTGTCGGTGTCGGTATTTCTCCACGCTCTCGCATTTCAATTACCAATGTCTGTTCTCGCCGTTCCTGCTTAGATATAAACTGTCAATCACCTGTGGCACATACCCGTATACCGCGACCCGTTGGTATACGGGTATGTGCCACACGTGTCTGGAGAAAAGGGTTTGACGACGTACGCGACAGGATTTTCGCGTTATTCACGCCGTGACCAAACAGACATATTCTTTAAACCCTCTTACCCTCCCATACCAATTTTGGTCTACAATAAGGTCACGATGCGATCACGATAGCGCCCAGACGCGGCTAGATAGATAGATAGATAGATAGATAGATAGATAGATAGATAGATAGATAGATAGATAGATAGATAGATAGATAGATAGATAGATAGATAGATAGATAGATAGATAGATAGATAGATACTTATACGTATAACGCTATCAAAGCGTTATACTGTTCTCGCTATAAGCACGATAATTTGCTATGATATATTACGTGTCCTATCAAAGAATAAAGGGCATTAAATTGTTCCCTTTAATTAGGTAGTGTAGATCTGCCAGAAACACGATTTGTTTTTTTTTTATTTTTTGCAGGGATTAGGGGAGAAAAATGTGCCAGTGCCTTGGCAAGACATCTACACTATTAGTTTCGTGTTCGTCAACTAGGTAGCCAAAAGGATTTGATAAATAAAATGCTATGTAAAGCCGGTGTGATGAAGAGAACAAAAGTGTGGATGAAGACGAAGGTGCGGCGCCGCGTGCGTGCTTCTTGAAGCCGGCTTTAGAACCGAGGTAAAATTCGCGAAGACGACGACCGACAAGAGAGAGAGACGCACATACACAGGGCGCAACTTCCAACAAGGTTTATTTAAAAAAAAACAAAAAACGTGGGTGCTATTTATACAGACAGTGCTGCAGCATTTCATCGCTGCGCCGTCGCATTCAGAAAATGCCGCTCTTTTAGTGATAATGATATGGAGGCCACACTCCCGCAAGCACTCTAAAAAAAGAAAGGTGTCTTCTTTGCTACACAGGTGACTCTCCCATGTATAACTCCCTTTAGAGTGGTACGCTGACTCTCTAAAGAGAGTTGTACATAGGAGAGTAACATCTGTTGGAAAGAAGAGCCAAAGGACACCCTTTTTCTTCTTAGAGTGAAGAATCGCGTACTTCAACAATCCTTTTTTTTTTGCCTCAATTATTATTCTAGTCCGTTTATCACGACTCCTGGCGATCACAGAGAAGGCGCGAAAATCCGGTGAACACTTGCAATCTCGGCAATGGATTGCCAGGTGACCCTCTCTGCCATTCCTAAAGCATTCTTGCGATACTGTCTGAGCCTATTGTTTAAGTATGGCTCAGTTTGGCCCACGTACTTTTTTACCGCATGACAAGGGGAATATCGTAGACCACTCCCACATGTCATTCGACATGCTTGCTTTCGTGGTTTACGGTACAGGCTGGTGCTTTCCGGAGGCACCCATGTTAATGTATAAATAGCACACGTGTATAAATAGCACCCATGTTTTTTTCCCCGGAATAAACATTGTTTGAAGTGGCGCCCTGCGTGTGTGTGTGTGTATCTTGTCGGTCATCGTCTTCGCGCCTTTCACCTCGGATCACGCAATGACAACTCACCCACTTGTTCCACCCTAACAGCTTTAGAAGGTGTGATTACAGTGATGCGATTAGTGTTGGTTGGTTGTATGGTTGCATACGATAGACTGAGAAGAAAAAGGAGAGAAGAGGAAGATGGCTTCCGTCTTCTAATCATCTAAGGCGAAAGCGTAGGGGACGATGTGAATTTTATCATTATTATTATTATTATTATTATTATTATTATTATTATTATTATTATTATTATTATTATTATTATTATTATTATTATTATTATTATTATTATTATTATTATATCGTTGTTTGGAAACGTAACACCGCTTTTTTTTCGCAAATGTGATATCTGTATTAATTTGTACAAATTTTTTGGGGTACTGTGTTGGGTACTTATAAACATCGCGCTTTATTTCGGGTAAGTGATTCGCATTCTTTGGAATCATCACCACTTTCCTGGTTTGTCCGTTTTTATGTAGCCTCTTTCCTTCCTTCTCTTGGTTCCCAGTCCTCTCGCGAGTTGTTGGTTTGACTATGTTCGACCAACTAAACTTTACCGTTACCCCATTTTATAACTTCGTCGACGAGCCGACGTGGTGGTATAGTGGTTATGGTGCTCGACTGCTGATCCGAAGTTCGCGGGATAGAATCCCGTCCGCGGCGGCCGCATATTCGATGGAGGCGAAAATGCCAGAGGCCCGTGTACTTAGCTTTAGGTGCACGTTAAAGAACCCCAGGTGGTCGAAATTTTCGGAGCCCTCCACTACGGCGTCCCTCATAATCAAATCGTGGTTTTGGGACGTTAAAACCCAACAACTATTATTATTATTATTATAACCTTGTCGACGACAGATTCTTCTCGCATAGAGCCCTATAAGTCTGCCATCTTCTGGAACGAACTCTAAAGGGAAGTGCAACGGGGGGAGGCATGTTGCGCGCGATTAGCGCGTCTTGTTGAGGCATCGATGAAGCGATGGGTTCCGCTGAGTGCGCTACATCCGCGGCACGCTCGTCGAGAGGGCCGCCTCACATCGCCTGCGTTAGTTCCGCGCATCAGGGCATTGTGCTTCTGCAGCAGCAGCAGCAGCAGCAGCAGCGACTCGTTGCCGACTGGCTACTGTCAACGACGCGCCGGTGGTCACTGCTAGTCGCTGGGAATACACTGACTGCTGACCTGGTTCGGTTTCGCTCTTCAGTGCCCGCAGCGATCGCAGCGATAGCGCGGCTACGCCTATCAATGCTATTTCGCTGAAATCCGCGGCGGTGCCAGGAGGGGGCCCTATCATCCTGTCCGCGGTGAGTAAACAACGCCACGATGCTCGACCGCCTATCTCGTATCACGCGCTCGCCTCGGCTGTGCTCCGTCGCGGAATACTGCGTGTGCCACTCTTTACTGCGTACCACGAGCAGGGAGGTAGCCAGAAAATTTTTTGGAGGTGGTTGGGCGGGGGGTGTCCAGCAAACCCTTATGGATGTTCGCGCATTTTGTATGTGCAAGTATATATATACACATGCAAAACTTAAATATTTTAGGGGGGTTGGGATCCCCCCGACCCCCCTCCCCCTGGCTACGCCGGTTACCACGTGGTGGGCACTGTGTAATTTTGCCTGTCCTGGCGTTCCCTTATTCTCTTTCTCTGCAGTAATTGTCCAATAGACTTACTATCTTATCTACATTTCTTCTTGTGTGAATCATTAGTTTGGGTTTTGTTTGTTCATTGGCGTCTCGAATCGTGAATTGGTGTTCGATAGGGAGAGCGGATGCTAAGAAAAATTAAAGCAATGCAGCTAGGGTGTTTAACCAGTGTAGCCATGCCAGAGGTGCTCCCTGTTTGGCTACCCTACGTGAAGGAAGGGTTAAGGAAGTGGAAAGAGAAATACAGAGTAGAAGCTGAGTAAACCCGCGTGCGAAATCCTATAGAAGACAGCGTTCTTTATGATAAGTTGAACACGCACGCGGAGTTTCTTGAGGAGTACGAATATGGAACTGCTGGTTCTGATGATACGGGATCATGTTTCGTTCTGTAGGGCCCTCCGCCCCTCATTCACCTGTCAGAACTTTAGCACAGTCAGACACACGTGCACAATGCGAATGATTCATCACAGCGGCATGTCTCACTCGTGTGGTTTTCGGTTTTCTTCAACAAAGAAGCCAGCCACGGAAGCTCGCGCACGCGATGTCCAGCTACGTGGTGATAATAATAATTCTTCCGGTATTGCGTCCCAAAACCCCGATATGATTATGAGGGACGCCGTAGTGGAGGGCTCCGGAAATTTTGACCGTTTGGTGTTCTTTGGCGTGCACCTAAACGTAAGTGCACGGCCCTCTATCATTTTGCCTCCATCGAAATGCCGGCGCCGTGGCCGGGATTCGATCCCACGACCTTCGGGTAAGCAGTCGAACAACATGACCCCTACACCACCACGGCGTTTGCTATCTGGCGAGTCAATGGAGTTATGACGATAATATATAGATGAAAAAAGAAGGGCTTAATAAAATCGCGCTATACGAACGACACAGTATAGGATCTGTTCGGGCCATTGTTTTCTTTATATTTCGAAATTTTCTGCTGTCAAGAATGTTCGTGAGATAATGTCGATTTCGCCCGATATGCTTTGTGTAGATAACCGTGCTGTCGTCTTGTTTTCTTTCTATGTCTTTCCTGTCTTCGTTTCTTTTTTCTGCACTGCAACAAATCATGTATTTGTCGTGGACGAATATGGATAGTCCATGCTGGCTTCGTGCTTTCGACAGGATGCAACGACACTTGGAGCTTCCGAGGAAAGTTCCTCAGACCGAGGCGATAAGAGCGGTCCGCTTTCTAGTGAGACGCCGCCGGTTCGCATCCTGTCACTTATGTCTGGAAAGGCGGAACTGACACGACGTGACGAATCTTTAACATCCAGATGCGCCGCCTTGCTTATTTCATAGCCGTTGGCAATACGCTTATCGCCCCCTCAAGTCGGTCGCTCGATTTGTTTGACGTTTGTGCAAGCGCGTGCTGCACGCATGTATGCGTGCCGTCTAACCTTTCGTGTTTATTTGACGCGGTGTGGGCGTCCTAACGTTCTAATGTTCAAAACCTGAAAACGTGATGGAGTGTGGGATTCCGATGGGGTCGCAAACTTGCAACACAAAAGAAGGCCGTATCGCGGGTCTCGAACCTCTTTGAAGGGAAATCAATGTTGCCCGCAGTACATTGGTTTAATCTGAGAATTTATTCTTTGACAACTAGACTGCGTCGCCGTGGGGGACAGCTCAAGAAATTGTTCCAATTGAGCAAAATAGCATAATAATAATAATAATAATAATAATAATAATAATAATAATAATAATAATAATAATAATAATAATAATAATAATAATAATAATAATAATAATAATAATAACAAATATCGTTGTCGTGACCTAAATTTGGAAGTGTATATCTGCGCATGGTTCATACCAGTAGTGTAATTACATGTCTGGAACAAAATCCAACTTTCAATATGTGACATGGGTGCACGCAATACCCATCCCCAAGAACGTATGTAGAAGGGGGGGGGCACCCTTTAAACGAGGGTTTCTTCTTTGATCGTTAATTTACTGTAATTGTATAATGCCTCACGAGACCCTTAGAGCATTCAACTGAACAAAACTAACAAATACGACTCGCCATATCACATGTTCATTATTACAAGGGAAAATGAAGTTCACAGACATATTGTCTAAGTTTCGCACCGAAACTTTCGCCCCTGAATGTGAGTGACATTACGGATTTCAAACACTTTAATCGTATTTTGGCCCCAATGCATCAACCAAATTTCCCGAAACGTGTTATGTTCAATCTCTCGCTCCCCTAGCTATGACACAATGTTATTCATTTTTACCAATGAGGAATTATGCAGGCAGGAACAGATGCTGTCAAGAACTATGACACCATGACGAGATTGTACGGGAACATCACTGTGGCGTCGCCGCCTGTATTTTCTGTGTGCCTGCTTTCGCGCTTTTCAAGCAATTTCTTGCGGCAGGACCTGTGCTTTTTTTTTCGCAATACGAAATGCTAATTTACTAAAGCGATCTAAATAGTTTTTCTCTGTGGTGCAGCCCTGGCAAAACATGACTCAAGTTATCCAGACCACCTCCAGTAGAATGTTACCCAAATACCAGGTCTGTCTTTGGTGCTGAAATCTTTATGAATTATGATTACTCTTCATCCTGCATATTCTGGACAGCAGTCCTTAGGCTTCGCAATAACATAATAACATGCAGCCTTAACTTTTATGTCACCCGCTTCACGCATGTGCTTCTTCCGACTTGATCATGCGTGAAAATAAGATTACCGGAATGAAAATCGAACCTATCGGAACTTTCTCTCGCCGTTCCGATGTCGAGTGCGCCAACGAACAGCTAAAGCGTCGTCTTTACTAAAAACGAAAGCGCACGCTATCGGTTGTTTTATCTCGCACGAAGGAAGCAAGGGGTATGTTATCTGCCTGCTAAAAAAAGGTTCTTCTCCGATAAAATAGGATATATCATGCCTCTTCGGGGCGACAGCCACTCGACAAGCAGACGTGCGTCGAATGCACCGCTATTTCGATGGAGGCGAAAATGCTTCAGGCCCGTGTACATAGATTTAGGTGAACGTTAAATGACCCCAGGTAGTCGAAGTTTCCAGAGCCCTCCACTACGGCGTCCCTCATAATCACATCGTGGGACGTTAGACCCCAACAATTATTATTAATGCACCGCTAGATGAGACGATCGCTGACCATGTACTAAACATGCAGATTATCGAAGAATGGCGTACGTTGGAGTAAGAAGTAGTACGCCGCTCTAAGAAGGCAGCCACAGGTGTCATACTCCCGACAAATTTCGGTGTGCTAACCGATCGTGGTTTCCGCTGTGACGCAGTCCTGCATTCGAGGCTATGGTGCTTTCAACATGGCTTGCACTGTGAGTAACAACGCATTTTACTTTTTTGAAAGCGCCGACATCGTGTTTTGTGAAATGGCGGAAATCGCTGTGCTAAGATAACAGGGCTTCCCTGTTGCCTCTGCTTCAGCGTAATTACCGTTATTCATGATTAGCGCAGTCACCCTACGCGCCTGCTGGCTATGTTTATCCTGAACATAGGTGTGTACAGTGGGGAAGCCAGTTGGCCTTGGTAAGCCGGGAGTGGATGCAAGTGAGGGGAGGGGGAAAGGTGTTGGGCAAGTTCTGTCTTGTAACTGGTGCTTTGCAAGAAGCGAATATATTTCAGCTGAAATGACGTCGAAGAGCTCTGACGACGTTAAACAGCACAAATGGCACTGTTGGAGGAAAACCTAGGTACTACATGTTGTGTGCCTTGGTGAAACTATTTAACTTCGCTCTCAGCTACGCGAACCAACTTAGTAAATCGCTTGGCGGTAGCTTCTGTATACAGCGGTGTACAAATTCGTGCTTCACAGGAAGTAAATAACGCAGTTCCGGATAGAAAGTTGTGTGTGTGTGTGTGTGTGTGTGTGTGTGTGTGTGTGTGTGTGTGTGTGTGTGTGTGTGTGTGTGTGTGTGTGTGTGTGTGTGTGTGTGTGTGTGTGTGTGTGTGTGTGTGTGTGTGTGTGTGCGTGCGTGCGTGCGTGCGTGTGTGTGTGTGTGTGTGTGTGTGTGTGTGTGTGTGTGTGTGTGTGTGTGTGTGTGTGTGTGTGTGTGTGTGTGTGTGTGTGTGTGTGTGTGTGTGTGTGTGTGTGTGTGTGTGTGTGTGTGTGTGTGTGTGTGTGTAACGGGCACCAAAGGCAGAAGGGGTGGGGGCCATCAGATTGTGCTGTGCACCCTGGTGCGAGACCCTGCGCGCCACTATCATCTCGGGCATTCAATTTCAGTATCCGCTTGTGCAACCATTGCAACCGTGAAGTGACAGCTTAATGCTTCAGCGGTGTGGCCAAGGTGGTTCATCTTTAGAGGACAGCTAACTGTCCCTTGTATGGTCTTCTTTCACTGTCCCTTGTTTTGGCAGAGTACAACATTGCCAGAACGAAAGGGAAAAAAAGAAAGGACACAAAACTGTGTCGGTTTTGTTCTTGAATTTCACACCATTCTAACTTTCGATGTTGTTGTTGCCTTCTCCAGGATCGCCTGATTCAAATGTAATATGTTGGCTGCGACCGGCCACAGCCAGGGCAGACGTGGGACGCATGATCATCGAAAGAGGTCAATGGAGCAAAGAAGGAGCGGTGGACAGCTCTTGGCTGTAACGTTGCTGATGCTGACGCTGACTCTTGATACCGGGCTGGCTGTCGAAGCTGGTATTTCCATCAAGACGTTTCAAACTCTCCTAGGACCTGGACAAAATGTCCTGTACCTCAAGCTTTCAAGAAACGACGGTGTCGTCGTCGTAAGCGTCCGAAACGCCATCTACGCACTGACACCCGACGACCTGTCAGTCAGGGCGGTTTATAGGACGGGCCCCGAAAACGACAGCTTGCTGTGTCCACCCTATCCCCTCTCCTGCATCCACAGCCGGAACGTGACGGACAACTACAACCGCATCCTGCTGCAAGTCGGCAACGAGCCACTCGTTCTGGCCTGCGGCGCCACGTCGCAGGGCATGTGCTCGATTCACGACCCTCTGCGCGGCCTGAACGTCACGGCGTCCATGGACAAGAACCTGACGGACAACTACGTCGCTTCGAAGCGGAGCACCGTGGCCTTTTTCGGAAACAGAAGCGACGGAAGGCACGTCCTTTTTTCCGCAACAGTTTCGGACGGACGGCCTCCGGGGTACCGTCTCTTCCCATTGTCTTCAAGAGTGGTCGACACGACGGGCTCCTTCACACTGTTGTCTCACGCACGTGCGGCTCCAGCGGACGTCGTCAACAGGCTAAGGGCATCTGAAACACTTCGCTTCGTTTATGGGTTCAGTCACAACGGCTTCGCTTACTTCGTCGAGGTGCGGAAAGTGCAAGTGCAGTACCGATACTCCTTGGAAACGCGGCTGGTGCGAGTGTGCGAGAACGACGAGTCTTCCTTCCGCACGTACGTGGACGTACCCATCATGTGCCCCATGCGAGACGGCGTGCTTTCAGCGGCCACCAGCGCCCATCTGGGGCCGTCGACGACTGCTGGCGGCGGTGGAAGTGTTCTCGCAGTGGCTTTTGGAAAGCCTTCCTTCATCAGGGCGAAATATTTCGCATTTAGTTCGTCCATTTCGGTGGTCTGCTTTTTCGACATGAACCGCGTCGAGGATGCATTCGGGGAGACCATCGAAAACTGCGACAAGGGCTTGTCCAGTGCGAGACTGTCGCCCCTGTACCACGGCGAGGGCGATGACCTCAAGTGTTCTCCTTACGTGAGTATAGGTGTTCGGTGACTGATTCTCTATCTATCCTGCGTATACTTTTATGAATAACTCCACTGCTGTCCAGTTTAACTGGCAGGAAAATCACGCAATTTCTCATCTACATTTCGACATGCATAATGACTTCAAAATGTGCCAGTGTCGTGAATACACTTCGATCGCGTTATGAATCCCAGGCATAGCATTAGATGAAAAATTAGGGTTGATCCCTCTTTCACGGGTACTGTTCATAACACGAAGGTGAAGCGTGTTTTCATAGTACTAGTTGCAGCCCGGTTTGGCGTTAAAAAAATACAATTTTCGCAACGTGTATTGCTGTTCAGCTGGCATCGCTGCCTGCGATGTGAAAACACCCATGATGACAATGACACCCACCGCCGCAGCACTCCGTCATGGTGCGATTCGCTTAACTTCACGAATGCAAAAGCTCGAGTTCGTAATGTCAACCTGGAACGAGCAAAATTATAATGCTTCTCGGGGGTTGGCGTGTGTCTCATTGGTCAAACGCACTCATGACGTACTGCTCCGCTATGCGCCGAGACCCCGCAGCTCTTCGGCGCAGAACATTGCTGCACCGCTCCTAGATCGCGGCACCATACCTGTCAAGAGCAGGTGGCATGTATAACGCCTTTGCGGTGATAAACCTGTTTATGTTCGTGGCGCAGTGGCCATTGCGTCCGGTATCTGTGATCGAAACCGTGGAGTCAGGGATTCAAATCCTCAGTCGGGTAACATATGCTATATGCTGTCGAAATTATACGCAGTAACATTAAGGGAGCTCAGCCAACGTAAAGCATTGCATAGCAGTGTATAGAATAGTATAACAGGGGGTTAAAGGGAAGGGAGGGTGAGGAGGAGAGTAAGGAGAAGAGGGACAGTAGGAGGGTAGAGGGCACCATTGCATCACGAATAAAGGTTCCCATGGACGCCGCGCGGGCTGCACGTTTGGAACGCCAGCGCCCGCTTGCCCGTTAACGCTAACGTCGCCGCATGGCAGGCGAATCAATGCTTCTCACTTCCTATAGTTCTCGCGGTCAGTGCAACTGCGTACATTTTAAGGTGAAAGGCTCAGATGCCTCAGGAAGCGTGAAAATTGACCGGCATCCCGCGGCGCCGGAGTCAACACGAGGGATGCAACAAATCATCACGTGAAGACGTCACCATATCGCGTCGTCATGACGTCACAGATTGCCAGAATTTGCGACGGCACTCTTACGTCACATCACGTCGCGTCAAATGGTGACGTCATCACGCAACATCGTCGCTTGGTCAAAGGTACGCCGATCACGGAGGCAGTGCAAAACTATGTGAAGTGCAGAAAGCTTGCGACGCCTCTGATCACGGAGGCAGTGAAAAACCACGTGAGGTGCGGAAAGATTTCGGTGGGTGGCGGGCAGGATCAATATATCGACTGAGAGGAAATAGAAGAGGGCTTTTGCCTTCGAGACGTCTTAGTTGAATTCATAAGCGAACCTGTGATTTGTATTTCTTTCTCAGGCAACAGAACGCCGGGACATCTGCACACCAGGACGAAATGAGTACGTGGAGGGTAGGATTCCGCTCATTGGACGAGAGACTGTAACGTTGACAAAAAGGCTCGCCACTTCCGTCACCGTTATGAGCCAAAACGGTTCCACTGTCGCGTGGATCGGCGACAGCCAAGGGATTCTGCAAAAGGTGCGTACCAAGAAGAAGAAAAAGCAAAAATAAAAAGGACTCGCAGTATTTTTTTTTTTACCCAGCAAGGCATGTGCATAGTACAAACTGTTGTGGGCCACTGCTTGGATATGTTTACGAACCCCTCGTCACCCAAAAGCGGCATTTACTCTAATATACCGAGTGACAAATGCGCATACATTGTATATCTGATTACCGCGGAACTTTACCAATACTTGACTGCACAGTAGCCGAATTTTTCAGACTAGCATTTAATTGACAATGACATAAGTGAACACTGCGGTACCTGATCATATGATGTGTAAGTGATGTGATGTGTAAGATATGGCGTGAATATCGCCGGGCTCGCTTTGCCTTTCCCGTTGGAAGGAATTTGGGTGGCGGACGTTGACTCGCTACAATAGCTCCCTTCGCCCGTCTCGCTGTGTTTGATTTCTGTGTTAAAGCTTGGAGGACGCGTCAGCTTAACCTTCAAAGAGATGAACCCGATAGCGTTATCGGGCCCCGTTCGCATCGCCTTCTCGTTCGCTTCTCATGCTTCGCATTTGCCTGGGCTTCTACACTGTGCCGCGAGGGAAGGAACCTCTGTACGCGTTGTAATTACTCCTGCAAGTAGAGTTGCGAAGTACCCACTACGCCGTCGTCTGCCATTTTGCGATGTAGCGAGGTACTCATCACCCTTAGGCAATACGCGCACCTATGTATTTTCACATTTTGGTTTGGGCTCGTGCTCCTCTACCGTGACTCTTCATCCGGCATGGCGCTTCTAAAGTTAAAATTTTCCGAAGCAGTTTCAAGTACCAGTTGGGGCGTGGCTCTGTGGTCTAACACTTTATTGCCATGCAGAAAGCCTGGATTCAATCTCCAGTCTGGCAACGCGGTAAAGTTTTCCTTTTTTTGTTTTTTTTACGATGGCGTTTCTTTGCGCGCGCGCGCACACACCACGATACCGATTTCACAGTTGGGGCATACACGCTCCCGCATAAAAGCAACGGTTGCGCGGCGGTTAGTGCACTCGGGGGCGGAGAGGCAGCAGTGAGGTGGAGCGGGTGATCTAATCCTTACCGTGGCCGCCCTTTTTTTAGTTTTTATTTGCGTTCCGTTTTTCTGCCATGGCTTTTTGATGACGACGGGGTCGAACAATGAGATTAATCTTGTCTTTCGACACTCCTGAACGTGGCCATGTTTTGACTGCGGGCGTTGTTGCCCGTGTATCGCAGGTTTTGTTGCAGGGCGACCAACCACGGTTGCTGGCACCGTTGGATGTGTCGACGGTCGGACGCGAGATTTCCAGAAGCAGTGCCCTGGACAGCGACGGCGCGTACGGTTATTTTCTCATCGGCAACAAGGTGCGACACATTTACCTGTTACGTCTTGGGGCACGCGTACAGTCGCGTGCAAAAGTTGAGAGACCACGGCACCAGCAAAAAATAGGAATTTTTTTCTAGCACAGCTCCGCATCGTTAGATTGCTGTAATGAGTTGCATGTAGGCAAAACTGCGCTACTCCATTTCAACCAATACACTCAAGCTGCAGAGAAGGAAAATTATTTGTGGAACATGCTGGTCTCTAAACGTTTGCTCGCGACCGCACATAGTTCAACTGGGGGAAGACGAGCTGAACTTCGTGAGAGTAAAAGAGATGCGTGAAAGCATGACAGGGACTGGTCATGAGTTATGTCTTTTACCCCCAAATTTAAGCATCAGCTTGGAAAGCCCTTCGCATTTTTGTTGTTGCTATGCAACCATTCGCCATCACTGATATTTAATCATTCTTGCGAAATTTATCTGATCACTGACCCTCCTAAAACAACTGTTGTAAACGGAGCACAAGATCGTAAATTCGCGTGACTTCTTTGACCAATGGCTGCGCAGTTAAACGTGTTTCTGATATCGCGCATGCGCTGTCGGCTTCTTTAAAGCCTCGTACTCTTTTCTTGTCTTCCTTTATTTTATTATGTGTCCCTTTTCTCTTGCCCCGGTGCATGACTGTAAACTATATATATCGATGTCGTCAACTCATTTTTTCGTTCATTTTTTTTCTCGCTCTCTCTCTCTCGTAATCCCAAATATAGAGATACTTGTAAGTTTTAAACACGTTGCATGCATATTGAAGTTGAAACTCTGCTCGTTTTAAGTGCACGTCACCATTATTTGTACAAGGTGGCTGTTTGAACAGAACGGCATGGCCAAAAACATTTTATATATTTTAGAGTGAATTCTAATATGTAGTCTTGCGACGCATCTGCCGTACACACATGTATTGATAGTATTGGTCCACTGGAAACCAGTGGAATCTTCGTGAAAGCTGCACAGCATCCGAAAATGTACTATCAGTACCGTCGTCTATAATTTCGACGAAGAAAGACCGCGAGGCCTGTGGTTGTTCTCCTACAGGTTTTAGGTTAAATAACGAATTTGTAGCAGGGTCGCTTAGCTATTTTATTAAGGTAAAAGTCTTATATGTCTCATCAAACACGAATGGAGATCGTGGGCGTCAGCGGCAACGCGAGTGATACAAAGTCATCACATGATGACGTCCCGCAGTGACGTCATAGTGACGTCACTATGATGTAGCGCAGCGTGACCTAACGTGATGACGTCACTACCTGACATCATCGCGTGGTCATAGACGGGTCGATCCCGGAGGCACGTGAGGTGCAAACAGCTAGCAATGTCTCCGATCGCAGAGGCAGTGCAAAACCGGGCTAGGTTTAGAGAGCGTCCGGGGCCGGGCAGATCAATGCAATCGACTGGGAAGGAAAAGAGAAAGATGGTTTTCCCCGGCGCCCATGTGTCTAGTGTCTCTTCCTATGTGTCCTCGTCTACACCAGCGCTAAGAAACTGCCTTTCCTTTATGCACCAACCAGCCCACATCGCTACGCTCGTTCCCCTTCGAGTCACTTTACACGAATGCACAAGGTCCCCTGTGAGTTTTTATTGACCGTTCTCATACTGCGCTGTACATATGGAGGTCAGCACTTTGTTTTCCAAATGGCGAGGTTAAAGAGAGCTACAGCAAAGAAATAAATAACAAGTTTTAAATTGTACGTTTCGCATTTGTGTGTTCAGGTTGCACGGATTCCGGTTGGCTCGTGCAAAATATACGAAACCTGTTCTCAATGCATAAAGAACCAAAAAGACCCGCTGCGGTGTGGATGGTGCGGAGACCGCTGTGCCCACTTCGCCGAATGTCCCGATCGAGAAAAGTTTACCGTTGAACGCTGCCCAATGGAGCTGGAGCGGGTATGTGAAACATTGTCAGTATTTTTTTTCTCGAAAGTGCTAGACACAACTGGCGCGTTTGTACACGTTGAGATGTTTCTTAAGCTTATAGAAATTTGCTGTTATTTCGGAGCAATGTGTATTCCGATGCCAGTGTGTTTCCGATGATGATATCATCAGATCTCGTAACACGAAGTCATGACGATGTCATCACTATCAAAAAGGGCCGAATTTTTTTTTTAAATAAAAATTAAAAAGTGAACCATCTTTGTTCAAATTTTGCGGAAATCTGTTACCGAGCTTTTGGGGCCACAGTATGCAAAACTGTTTGCAAATATTTAGCGTGTTACGTAACACAACAGTTTTTGATGACAATTCAAATAAACGGCGTGATTGCAAAGTCAAAGTTGGTAGTTCCGAGTACAGTTTATAGGGTACAAAGAGGGTCTCAGAATCATCTTAAAGACTGTTTAATACCTCGTTCGGGCGTCAACAAAATCGACGCCAAGCCATTCCGTCATTTGTGATCGTGACAAATTGAAGCGACAAATTGAATGGCGCAAATGAACTGGCATTCGAGTTGTATCTCGCCAAGAATCACATAGTTACTACTTTCAGTTTGATTAGCATACAAAAACTACCTATTTCTGAAGTCTTTTGACAAATTTCAGCCTTTGGTAATGAACTTACAGGTTGTAGTGCATTTTATTCATTTTAATTATTTGCCAAATGGCGCAGTTAACAACCCAGGAACGTACAGTATCATAACCAAATTGCTAAAAATTGTCTAATGTGCTATGCAATAGGTTAGTTTGACACAATAATCGCACTCTTAATAAAATAGCTTTTATTAAAACTTTGACGACTATTCAGTTACTCATCGCTGAGCGTGACGCGTGATCGAGGAGGCCACCCGTTTGATGTCTCGGATCCATATTCGGCAATACATGTAGACGTGGATTCTATTCAGAATAACTAAAGTTATCGATAACGAGAAAAAGTATGACAGACGTTCAGGATGCTCGTGAATATTAACGGCCATTTCCCTCGTCTAAAAACATGAGCAATCAAGATGTTAGAAATTGAAAGGGTGGAATCGCACGTGCGTTCAGTGTATAGGTCCTTCTGCGTTTTGTAACAGTTAGTCGCCTGACGCTATAGCCTAGCCACCCACATATGCGATCTTGCGTTATAAAATACGACATAAGGGCATTCAGGATGCATACCATGACCTTCCTTGGCAGTGGTCTTAAACTGGTTATACCTGGGGCTAATAACTATTGGGGTTTTACGTCCCAAAAACACAATATAATCATGAGGGACGCCGTGGGCGAGGGCTCCGGAAATTTCGACCGTCTGGTGTTTACGTGCACCTAAATCTAGATACGCGGGCATCAAGCGTTTGCTCTCCGTCGAAATGCGGCTGCCGGGATTTGATCCCGTGACCTTCGGGCCAGCAGTCAAGCGTTTTTAGTTCAAGGGGTACGTTTATATATCTTCTTTAGATTTAATGTTCAGCTGCATGGGAATCGTTAAGCTTGGTTTATAGTTAAAAATTATGCTCGCATCGCCAGTATTACTTCAACAAAATTTTTTCTAGACCTTCCTTTCCTAACCTTTCTAACAGTAAGAATCAGGCGCACCTTTCTCTCTTTCATAAAATCTTCGAGAATCCTGAACTTAGACGCACTTTGTTCTCGCCACCTTGTTACATTTCACCCTGCGTCGATCATAACTTCAAAGTTCAAGTGTCGTTCTGCCAGACCAACAAGTGCTTCCACTCCTGCGTGCTGAAGACATCATCCGAATGGAATCACCTCCCTGACTCCATTGCCAGCAACCCTGATCATGCATTATACAAGACTGCCATCTTGAACTTGTAACACAGATCCCCTCTGTAACGCTGCGAATGGCATTGACAGCGTTTAAATAAGTAAACTATTCTACGCAATAGTTCTAAGTGTCTTAACGTGGTCGTATGGTTATGACCCGGAATAATTACTTCAGTCATTTGACATGCCATTGCAACAATGAGTAGTGAAAAAATTGGCCGCGTATCTGCGTGCTTCGCTGCAAATGTCGTCTAAAGACGATAGAAGAGGCGCTACGTGAGATATGGACGCGATCTGGCAATACGTCGGGAAACATGAGTGCTGTGTTGCAGGCTGGTAGTCCCGGCGCAGCAGCAGGCGAAGACCGGCGGTGACCAACGCGACCGGCGGGGACGCCAGCCAGCCCGAAAACGCGGTTTGGCGCGAAGCGCTGAAGCAGAAGAAACATCCGCACTTAACGAGTACTCTCCACACACTCTTTTATTTACACGTCACCTGGGTAAAACAGGAATGCCAGAGCGGCGCCCCATGGCATTCGTACAGTGCAATACAGAACCGAAACCGAAACCGAAACACAACAATGAGCTCGTGCAGAAAGCACGAAGGAAGGCAAGTTTCAGCGCAGTCGCATTTTCAGCGCAGCTTTAGAAACTAGGGTCTTTAGAATTACGTATGTATGCATTTTCTATTAAAGGAACACACCACCTAATATTTACCTAGTGATGTTGCGCCTCAAATATGCGTAATGTTAGCTTTTTGATCGACAATGTACACAAGTATGAACCTAGTCAGCCGTTCAAGATGGCTGGCCCTTGGGCAAGTGGTTCAACTTTGGCCGAGTAGCTGAATCGGGTGACGTGCCGACAAACAGAAAGACAGACAGACCAAAATTTATCCGTTTAAGTATCCCAAGAAAGACTATCGTCTTTAAAACAGTTCATCTCTTGTCCAGGCAAATATGAATAGCTCTCTGGATGTGTGTGTACATTTGAGCACATGATGTGCGACTGCCCCCACATACCCAAGGAACTCAAGGCGCAAATCATCCCAGGACAAGGGTTTTATTCCGCCATCAAAAGTAGCTTCGGGCAATCCAAGGGGCACACGAGGCCGCGGGCAAGTACTCCCTGCTTGTTCCAACGTGGGAGCGGCCCGCAAGGGGTCGGGGTAAAACCCGGCTTTCCTCCCTCGATGTACAATAAAGTTATCTATCTATCTATGTCTTCCAGAGCATTTTAATATTAATATTAAATTTATCGGTTCTGCGTGTCAAAACCACGATGTGATTATGAGACGCTGTAGTGAGTGACCCCGGATTAACTTTGACTAACTGATGTTCCTTAACGTGTACCTAAACCTAAGTACACGGCCAGATGTTCTTGTATTTCGCCACCACAGAAATGTGACCTCGCTGGGGCCGGGAATCGAACCCGAAGCCTTGAGCTTAGCAGCGCTACACTTTAGCCTCTCATCTGTACACCACAGCGGGTTGCATAGCCCGCTGATAGCTACGAAATATTTCTCGTATATTCTTTGCCATTTCAGGTATATCCGCTGAACGGACCTGTGTCCGGTGGCACTGTCATCACAATACTGGGTGACAACTTGGGCTCGCCGGAGCGTAAGCCTTACAGCAGCATCGAAATATTAATGGGTAACCGCACCTGTGACATTGTTTTCTGGGTTTCGAAACAGTGAGTAAACATTTTCGCTACAAACTTGTGCCACTATGCAGCGGCTATGAAAGTTTTGACAACTGAAGTAAACTGGCATGGATTTCAAGGGTGCGAGTCTCTCGCAAACGAGATTTCACTAACTAAAGAGCATGGAGAAACACCCGTGACAGTGTGTAGTCCCCGATTTCACCTCGGTCAAAGTTAGCGTAATCGGTGTTGTAAATATAATCGAAATCAGACTGTTCTTAAACAAAAGGAAAACTCGAGACCGTTCCTCTCTGTGAAGGTGGGCGGCCAGCGGAGCTGAAGGGCTCACTCCCGTCTCTGCTCCCATCGCCGTTCTGCATATGCGCGCTGCTCCTCGGGCGTTCCCACAATGCGTGGCTGCCCCATACTTCCCACGTACGACCGGGATAGCGCAGCGCCTCGACTCGACCGACGTGGAGAAACACGTGTTGTCAGTTTAATGCTCCAAATACACATTTGAAGCATTAAAGCGATAACACCCTTATGCATTCTTGAAATGGGCAGCGCGAAAATGAGGACACCGGTGGAACCTCTTGCAACCTTTTCTAATCTTTGCAGACGCACTTTTTTTTGCTATCACTGATGTAAGAGCCCGTGGTAGATTGTCATGGTTTAAACAGTGAGTGTTCTTTCTAATAAAGTTAGTTGTGAGAAAACGCTGTGTGGTGTGTTGTACTTCTTCTCATGCCCTCGTTCTGGCGCTGCCCGTTTCAAAAATGCGTAACCAATTCCAACTTGCCCAAATGTCAATATTTATGATAACACCCTTGTTACCATTTGGGGAGCGGTGAAAAAACTAACCCTGTAAAGGTAGTTCTTGCATTGCTCCCATGAGGGCACTAGGGGTTTTCGAGCACACATTCTTGGATTTATGGCCGTCCCTCTATGCTCCTATTTTGGCTGCGTAGCGCTGGCGTTGGGCAGAAGCACCCCGTCGCTTTCTCAATCCTTATAGGGGAGAGGTTTCCCACCTTCGAAATCCGGTTGTCTCGTTTAAATGTATTTAGTCGGCAGATAGAAACCTAATCAAGTCAAAGTGCGTAGAGCCATAGCCAGAAAATGCTGTTGCATGAAAGAATGTTTACGCCATGTTGTATGTGTCTTTCAGAGTGAAATGCCGAACGCCCCCCGTGCAGCGCACCTCAAAAGTAGACATTGTGATAAGCGTAAATGACATTTTCAGCAACGCCGGCAAAAGTTACCGTGTTTCGCAAAATCACACGGTTCCCTCTGGCTTCGAATACAAGGTACGTATGAATTAATAAAAAAAAACGAATGATCGATTTTCACTCATGGAGTCAATAATAGCTCTGACTCATATCACTGGGTCTTACGTGAGACGCAGTAGCTGCAGTTATTCTTAGCGCTAACATCACCATATTTTTATCTTTTATTCTCCTACCCCCTTTCTTGAACACAAGGCGGCCAGGCGTATTTATCCATATATCAATATCAAACATCTCTCATTGATCTGTTCTTTGAACATGTTATGGCGTAATGATTTTTTCACGCGAATATTCAGGAGTGCGCGAATCAAATGCGTCAGGCAATTTATTTCGCATAAGTAAGGGGGAAAACGTTTAACGCCTGCTCACCTCTAGGGATTCACATGGCGTCACAATGTAGCTTTTAAGTGTTCATGTCATTCTATAAAGTAAATATACAATCCTGTAGCACGTTGCACTTTAAGTCGCCTTCTTGATTTCACTGTACAGGCATTTAACAACTGCACTGTGGGCGTGTTTTGTTGAACATTTCCAGGTTGTGTCGTTCGATGGAGTGGCACCTACTCATGGACCAGTAGCTGGAGGAACCAACATTTCTTTGAGCGGAGTTAACCTAGACATTGGCTTAGAGCAGGTAGTGAAAATCGGCAGAAGCTTATGCGGAATAAGAAGGTAAGTGATCAACACAGATTTCATACCTAGTCGTGTATACTACTACTACTACTACTACTACTACTACTACTACTACTACTACTACTACTACTACTAAATAATAATAATAATAATAATAATAATAATAATAATAATAATAATAATAATAATAATAATAATAATAATAATAATAATAATAATAATAATAATAATGTAATTGTTATTAATAATAATCTTATTTGTGTGTGTACACTGCATAACAAAGGCTTCTCGCGACGACCTGCAATTACCTGTGCAATCAGCGAGTTGATTTCACCTTAGGCCTGCAACCGCATGACTATAATTCAGTAAAATAACCGATTTTATTATACAGATAATAACGAAACGCAAGAGAGATTAACTGTATAATATTTCTCTAGTCACAAGATAACGCCGGAACAATAGTGATGTGCCCAAATGGTCGGAACATGGGATCTGCCGAATTTTTTTTTAGCCCATCATTTGACTGTGCGGCCCGTCGGCGAAACGATGCGTTAAATATCTGTGCAAATGCGTTACTACCGCTATAGTGTTCTGTCGTTTCCTTGTTCCTAATGTATGATAAGACAATAGGTGTAACCTCGCTAACTGGGAATGGGAGTCTTACGAAAGAACAATATCAGTGCTGCTCTCAAGAGCATCAGTTTTAGATGTGAAGCATCTTACAGCGGAGTTCAATCCGGTGGTGGTGGTGGTGTGCGGCGTGACCACCCTTACTACGCATGCGCAAACCCTCTCCCCTCCTCTCTCCCCTCCCCTGTGTTACCATGATTCTGTCGCGATAGATGTATTTTCGTAGTATCTTTTTATATATAACGCTATTTTTACGGCACTGAATATTATTGGCAGTGAATGAATGAATGAATGAATGAATGAATGAATGAATGAATGAATGAATGAATGAATGAATGAATGAATGAATGACAACTGAGTCCTCTTTTTCTGTCTGTTACTACAGAGTGGAAAATAGGTTTCTTCATTGTTCAACGAGCTCCGTAAGCCCTAGATCGCTTCAAAGGATGCAAGTCAGGCTGGTTATAGATGGCGCTGAAGTTCCTTTCACTACGTCGGATGGTCGACGCCCAACATTCACTTACATGCCGAACCCAGTGATCGACAACATCTCTCCCTCCAATGCAACTTTTAGGTATGTAACCGTCAATAATTGTGACTACGAACTGTTTCGTGGCTATACCAGGGTTGTCGTTGGGTAGATTTGAAAAGAACCCAGAACTCAAGTTAAATGTAGCCAAAAGAAACCACGCCATTTAATTTTATCCTAAAATTTGTAGCTATACAGAAGTGTCATTATGAAAAGAGTGTTTATTAGTGAACAATAACTAATATTCTTAAAAAGAAAAAAAGGAAGCATAAAAATACGTGAAAGATTTTTTTCCCTCTCGCTTAGTGTTCAAGCCACAAGTAAGTTGCAAATCAATCAATAAGTTTAGTGTGCTTGCATGTAATTAATGTAGAATATGTGGAGTTCATGTCTGAGACAGAGTAACTTCGGAACATTCAAGCGAACTTCTCATAGAAACATCAAATGCTGTAGCAGTTTTTCGCTGAAGCTGCAGGTCAAAATTAATTAGCACAGTTACCATAATGCAAGTCCAGTTCTAAGTAGTTAAATATGGTTGAAGATGGACAGCCCATTTTATTTTGTTGGGGATCTCTATTTTGTACCAAGTCGACACAAGAACGCGCGCTGCGCCTCACCATTAGACTCTGGCGCGAAGCGTTATAGCAGAGATGGCGGACAGCTGGAGTAGGGTGCTAGCCATGTGTTTTCCAACATTCATACAACCTCGTCACTGAATTTTTGCAGTGCATCGGTTGGTGCAGGCTGGTGCTCATCAGGCTGGTTTGCAGTACACAGGTTGCTGCAGGCTGGCTGCGATGCGCCCGCAGGCTGGTGCGCATCAAGTCCGTCACCATAGTGATGGTGACGGGCTTGACTGTCTTGATCTGATCATACATTAAGTATTGAGAAAGTCAAATCCGTCACCATCACTACGGTGATGCGTAAGCGCTCTTGTTGCCAGCATCTTCCAGTGATTGTGTGGCCTTTAAGGATACGTCATTTCGCTGCATGGTTCGTTTCTTTCCTTTTAGACAAGTTATTTCTACGCACCGAGCTATAATCTCACAAGACTGGCGACACGGGAAGTGACAACGTTTGGTATTTATAATGCCAAAACCCTTTTCGATAATTACAAAAAAATGTGCTTGTAATAACGGACCTTACCCAAATTTTCAATATTTGATCTCTGTGAAAAGATGAGAAATCGGTGCTTATTGAGACGGTTATAGAGACAAGATCATGTGAAAATTTAGTGACAGTTTTGGTCACTGCAAAAACTTACCATTTCCAGCGAGAACTTCACCCTTGTGGCGAACGGTGTCTTTCTGGACAGCGCCGCAGCTCCAAAGATAGTAGTTCGAGTGGATTCTCTCAACTTCAAGAAAAGACAGATCTTAGTGAAGGTAAGAGTCCGTGCTTATTGTAAGTCGCGCGAAACGTTTAAATGCTATTCCACAAGGGAGATATGTAACCACTCCATAAATAGTCAGCCGTAAGTGCTCAAGAATTTTTGAAATCTGATGTGGCACTTAAAGGAGCCATGAGCCACTTCTCTGGCTTGGTGAGAAAGCACATCCTGCGGATAGCACGCACTGCTATGAGTCTTGGGCAGCAAGGACGTTTACAGGCGGAGGACGCAGTTGTCATAATCTCAGGCGCCCGTACGGGATCCTGTGCTCACTCTCTGCGAAGCAGCCGGCCTCTGCTGTTTGACGTCGAACAGCAGATAGCATGCTATTAACCAATAGCCGACAGAAATCAAGAGCGGCATTTGGAATCGGATAGACTTCTTGCCACGGGGTTCCGCCACATACCGGCGCCGCACTCCATAGTCATTACGCAGTGAGGCACACTCGCGAACAGGAATCACGAGAAAGAGAGAGAGTGTGTGTGTGTGATCGCGTTTCCTCACGCGCGCTCAAGGTCACGAGGCGCCCTGAGTTAACTTCTTCCCCCATGCCATCACTCCCTGTGTAGCTTAAAGCGCGCTCGTCGGAACGAGAGAATAGAGAAAGCCCTTAAAGCATGCGACCAACCACTGTAACTCCACTCGTTCTTGACGAATTCGAGTAATATTTGCGGCAATGGATTCGTGGGGTAATACACTCCGACACTGAGGTCATTCGATGATTACTTTAAAAAGTGATTCATGGCCCCTTTAAAGGATTCTTACTTCGAACAACATTCCAATATGTTGCTATCGCATTCATTGCTTCGCCCTTGCGATGAAGCTGTGACTTTTTTTTTCGCGTTGTAGACGGGTAAATTGCTTTATGGCCGCCATTTATTGCACAACTATTTGCTGTGGGCTCGACTGTCTAGTGAATGTATAGTGGCAGTGATTATTGTGTCTTGTGCAACGTTTTGACTCGTAGGACTGTCGCGTGTTGATGGAAGGCCGCAAGATGCTGTGTCCCGGACCGTCTCTGCTGCAGTTCTCAGTGATCACCAGAGACGAACTGCGGAATCACCGGTTTCGCGTGCCGGCGTTAATCAGCTTCCACATGGACGGACTACATCTGCCACCTGACCGCCTCGGCAAAGCGGGCTACTTCAGTTTCTACTACTTGCCGACGCCCGAAATGGACAGCTACATAGAGCCGGAGGTCACGACCAGCATCTCGCTTAGCCACTGCGCAAACAGTTGTGCGTACTTTTACTGTCTGTCCTTCCTCGCTTCCTGTGGCATCCGCTTGGCTGTTTGAATGAAGGACGGTCACCTGTCATCTTATAGTGGAGTCTTCAGGATCTGGAGTATATTTCATGTGGATATGTTGTACTCCTAACTTCTATATAATAGCAAATGCACGTCATGGCAGCCGAAAATAACCAAGGGCACCGATACAAT
Organism: Rhipicephalus sanguineus; assembly: GCF_013339695.2. Lineage (NCBI taxonomy): Eukaryota > Metazoa > Arthropoda > Arachnida > Ixodida > Ixodidae > Rhipicephalus > Rhipicephalus sanguineus. The sequence goes on along the minus strand of NC_051181.1, from coordinate 177,775,078 downwards.
GGATAACTTAGAAAATGCTGTTGTTTGTGTTCGCACCAACTGTTCATTTATTCTTTTTCTTATTCTTGTTCTTTCTTTATCTTATCTATTCCCCCTTTCTCACACCCCACATGTAGGGTAGCCAACCGAGCCAAAGCTTGGTTAACCTACCTGCATTTCCCCTTCGTTTCTCTCTCTCCCTCTTGGATAAAAGACAACGTTAGGAAATCAATCACGTCTGCTAATCTACAGAAGTTTGCGCTTCAACCTAATAATTGTTTTTGGTGCATACACGCAAAAGAACGCATTATTATTCATATCGACGACACATGAGGGAACCAATTTGTGCATATACTTAACATTTGCACTCTGCTGCATTCCCATAAGCGTGGGCAGACGTCTGCTTGTTACCGTTGCTAATTTCTCATCATTAACTGGGAAACTAAGAGGCGCTAAAGTGGCGTTCGTTTATTTAGCAATTTTGGCATAACGATATGCGCAATTGTCTGTACTTAGATTTACGTGCACGTTAAAGAACCCAGGTGGTCGAAATTTCCGGAGCCCTCCACAACGGCGTCCTTCATAATTAAATCGTGGTTTTGGGACGTTAAACCCCAGATATTATTATTATTATTCTCAATTGTCTGCTTAACTGTCACCGTCAGACAGCCTAGTAATTCCAATATAACACTTTTCTTGTGTTCCTGTTAGCGGAGTGGCAATATTCACCGGTGTTAAGCCACGGTAGGCCCAGCGGCTGGAGGAACGAACATCACTCCTTTGGATCAAACCTCCACCGTGGAAGAGAACGCGGCGTGACAATAGGAGGAGGTGGATGCACTATCTACAGGTATGCACTTAAGATACGAGCCGCGGGGGAGCCAGCTTTCTAAACGAACTTTAGTACTCGCTTATATTACAACTATACGAGGAGCCACTGAGATATGTACATTGTGACAGGGTAACCTCGATGTTCCTGGAGTGCTCGACGTGTGCCGTCGCCAGCAAAAGCATGGTGGGCCAGGAGATGCAAGTCATCCTAACTATAGACGGCGCAGATGTTCCTTTCATTCCATCCACCTTGCTGAGATCCAATTTCATCTACAAGCCGGATCCCGTCATCGAAGACATAAAACCCAAGAGGGCTACTTTCAGGCAAGTGGCAATCGCGAATTTTGGGGTGCTACAACTAAAATTGTTCTTGGTAGTACATAACGATGTTCGCTGACGTTGGCACGTTGAGGTTCCTCTAGCCTAAAGGCAACTAAAATGATATTGTGCCAAACGTATGCAGTAGTTGAAATTCTGTGCCCACAGTAATTAGATTGTTCGTTAAAATCGTCTAGCCAGACGTCAGTAAGGAATCTATGCAGACCAATTTGTTTTCACGGGAGCGTAATTAGTTGTGCGTAATTAGATGGTTACGGTTGGTACAATAACGATTTACAGTCGGAACTTCTCCGTTGAAGTGACAGGCTCACATCTGGACAGCGTTGCTCTGCCAGTCATCATCACTCAAGTGACCTCTCTGAGCCAAGAGCAGACAGAGTACATAAGAAAGGTGAGAGGCTGTTTAAGCATGTGACATTCTTCTTCGCATATAAGAACGGCTGCTCGTGCGTATTCAAGTTGCAAGACTATATCATCAGAAGAGAGCATCCAGAAGCTCAGAAGTGATAGCTAATATGGCCAATAACAATTTTTGCAGGAATTTAATATCTGTAGTTTATGAACGCGTTCTTCGAATATGCTTTGCAGAGTAGCGAGGAGGCAGTGAAAAGGCATGTCACAACTAGCGATTTTTTTATTAGGCCGAGACCCTTAATTGAAAAACGCGGCATGCGGCACTGGAAAACCCACGTGCCATTAATTAATAATTGGGCTTTCAGCCGATAAAGAACCCAGGTATTCTGCGTGGCAGTCAGGTATTGTACCGCATTGCCGCGCCAGTACTTGAAACCGCTTTGGGAAAAGGCCCTGTACATTCATCATGTTGGGCAATACGTCATGTTAACAGATGTAATACTGCGTTGTAGAAGAGTGGAGTTGCATCAAGTGTCACACCATCTTAACTGCTGAACAAGTAGGGGGTTCAAAGCTGCCAACCCGTTACAAAGGGCTGAGCCTATCTTCACCATCTCATCTTCACCACCGTCAGTAATCAACAAAGACGCTGGCGGCCTAAAAAAGGCGGCGTGCGGTGCAATAGCTCACGTGACCACTCAAGCTCCGATGATGATGGTGGTGGTGGTGGTGACTTTCACATTCGTGCCGTCTTATGCGAATGCATGAGGGACATTGTGAGGCTTTCGTTTTCTTTTATTTTTCATCAGATTTCCGAGTGAGGACACATTGAATAAAAGAACGCGACAATGTACACTGCTGAGCAGCATTCACCTCACCCGCTTTAGACGTTCTGTTTACATTGAGGCCACCTTACAGAAAAAAATATGTCCGCACGCACTCTACGTCTCATTGCAATCTCTCGGGTACAAGCTTTGGAGGCTAAGCGAAACGTCTTCACGCAGACATACTTTCAGGTTAAATGAGACGCATCGCGTCGATTATCGTGGCACGCGCCAAGTAGCTGCAGCCTCTGAAACTGTCAATGAAATGTTTTTTTGAACGAATACTATGCAATGCAGGAATGTCGCGTTCTGGAGGGAGGCTCCAAGATGCTGTGCCCTGGCATTTCCCTTATGGATTCATCTGTTATGAACCCGAGTGATTTGAAAGCATTGAACGACTCTGTTCCTGTGCGGATCAGCTTCCAAATGGATGGGCTGACTCTTCCACTGGCCGCAAGCGGCGACAATGGACATTTCACGTTTACCTACCAACCGGAGCCACAGTTCAAGCGATTTCCTGAAGTGGAACGTGCCATCGACCCCAGCGAACCTACAATTAGGATCACGGTGAGGGATTAGAGTTATTTTAACGCAATTTTGAAGCCAATGGTATTCTCGCAAATGTGTGCCATTAACTTGAGTTATTATCGTACATGAGCTGGTATTGAGTATGTCTACCGGCATCACTACGTCGCCTTATAATCTTGCATTTGCTGTACTTCTGGTCGCTGTCATTGAATACATACGGTCTTCGTGAATGCTCGATATCGCACTGTCGTCCTTGGTAACTAAACCGACATAACCTAAGGGCTAACACTGACTTGTAGCAATCTTTTTAACGGTGTTCTAAAGGGATTTCGAAGGATGAAGGGTTACCTGTCTTAGACCACTTGCTTGCGTCGTTATCGATGAACGCATACTCGCTAACGTATCAGCAAACTACGGACCGTATTCCGTGAGTCAATGCCTCACCTGAAGTTTGCCCCACTTAATTACGATTACGCCTTATGACAATTATACATATTAGTGTTTCATGAGGACTTTTCAACTGGGGATGCTGTCAAACCGGTGATAACTTACTGGTTACCATGTGTGTATTGACAACGTGTTTTTGTGTGTTTTAGGGACACCACTTCGAACTTTTTATGGACCATGAAGTGGTATTGGTGCTCGTGTCAATGGCTTGGACTGACGCCTGCAATGTCACCAATGTGAGCTCTCACTCAATTGTTTGTAAGGTGAAGCCTGGCATTCTGGAACAAGGTTCATCATTGGCGTTAGAGGTGAGTAAGCACCTTTCGAATAGCTCCTCCATCATGAAACAACGACGATCTTGTTATCTAGCAATAGTGACTTTCGTTATTGGTGTAAGTGTGATATTTGATGTGTATCTATGACACCGTATTCTGCTGTATGCCTCAAAGGAAGCTTCTGAAACTAAAAAAAAGAAAGGTATGCATTAAAGGGGCCCTGCAACATTTTTTCAGCATGGTCAGAAAACGCTGCCGATCGGTAGTCGAGGCTCCTGAGAACATGTGAGCCAAACATTTTAGCGCAGCAGGCGTCCTGGAATTTACGATTAAATCTCAAAGTCAGCTAGAAATCGCTCGCTCTTCTCTCGAAATGATACCATAATCCCCAAATGACGGTGCCGTAAACACAAAGTCCACGGTCATTGGCTAATTTGATTGATTAATTGATTCATTGAAAACTCTATTGGAACATATACAATGTGCTCTCGCTTGTTGGCTTCAGCACCATGGTATAAAAAAAGGGAAAGAAAAAGAAAAAAAAAGGAATAAATTTTGAGCTCCTAACCGCGGCCGCGCGGGATGCCGCGACGTGCCCGCGCGCTAGAAAAGTGCTCAAGAAAAAAAAAAAGAAAAGGAACTGCTCAAGGTCATGACGCGCGCTAACGAACGGACGTAGCTTCTTGCCCCGTTCTCGTCCTCCACCCTCCCCTGTGTAGTTTTTAGCGCGCTGGCGTGTACAAAAGGAGAGAAAAAGCGCTTAAACCGTGCGACAAATCCCTGTAACTCCGCTCGCACTTGATGGATTCTAAATATTTTTGCGACAGTCGATTCGTGAGGCAATAAATTCATTTAATGGAGTTATTCGATGATTACTTGGGAAGAGAGAGAGAAAGAGCAGAGGAAGGCAGGGAGGTTAACCAGAAGGTAGTATCCGGTATGCCACCCTGCACTGGGGTTGGGAAATAGGATGTCGAAAGAGGGAGAGAGAAAATGAATGATAAGAAAAAAACAACCACACACACACACACACACACATACGACAGTTTTTTTTTTTTTTCGTTTCTACTCAGAGGTGTTCTTACAGGCCAGTAGATCGCAGGAAGCCTAGTAGCGCTTGTAAGGCCTTCTTCTGCGACGTTAAGTCTGAAAGCTTTTCAGGGCCCCTTTAAAGGGGTACTGACACGAAAATTTTGAGTTGTCATTTTTTGGCGTCAAATGAAAGGCCAAGCCCTCAAGAGCCTACAAAATGCAGTGCTAAGTGCGAGTGCACCCTGAAAAAGTAATTACAATATGTTTTTTAAAGCTAGTTTCGGTTCTTTCTGTACCATGACGTCACGACACGGTATGAGCTGCTCGTCACGTGCTCGCACAATATATAGTGACGTTTCCACGGCCGCTCCGCACCGGGGCTCCGTTGGTGACCAACGTCTGTTGGTGACGCACAAGCGGCCATCTTGAAAGTTTTGGTACCTGACGTCATCACAACTAGCCAGACGGCTGCGTGAAGTCACCAGAATTAGTACTGTAGCCTGACGTCAAGCTAGTGTCGATGTCGGCAGGTGCGCCATGGGAAGATTGACTTTAATATCAAAATAAAATAATTTATGGGCATTTGCTGAGCTTCACACTTGCTCAGAGCCGTCTCTGCATGCAGGAGATTTGTATGGGAGAGTAAACTCGCCTTCGAAAATAGGTGTGAGTACCCTCTTAAGCTAACGTTCCTAACTTCTGTTTATCAAAAAGTTCATTATATGTCTGTAGGTTCACTGTTTGTTTGTTTGTTTGTTTGTTTGTTTGTTTGTTTGTTTGTTTGTTTGTTTGTTTGTTTATTTGTTTGTTTGCTTTTTTGTCATAGGGTCGTTCGATCGGTAGGTGGGTAGGTCGGTTGCATGGGGGGAAATTGTTGTATCTGTTGAAGCGGTGCTGGTGGGAACAAATTGCGGTCCCTTGGCCCCTGCAATTTTATTGCGATAGCAACTGTATGGACACTCTCGGCGGATTTTTGCCGTCGCCGTCATGTCCTTGATATGTATATGTATGTATATATATAAAAAGGCACAAAGAAAAATAAAACAGAAGAAAAAGTTCCGAAGAACCCGGCCGGGGATTCGAATCAGTGACGACTCGCTCCTCAGAGCACTGCGTTAGACAACTCAACCACGCGCCATGCATTCGCCGGCGAAATAACGGCGATCTATTTATGTACACCATTTACCGCTCGTGGTACGCAGATCTCGGAGGAGCTTGAGTGTGTTTTCTATCACGCAACGCTCCTACATTTTCTTTCAATTTGAAAACTGCCCTTGAAACGCGCACGAAAAAGCGGCCCCTTTCTGTACCCATTCATGATGTGGAACGAAAAAAGAAAAGAACACCGCGCACACCTTGCGTCAGACGCTCCCATGTGGCAGGAGACGCAGACGGGTCACTCCACGCGCCGCAGTTTGAAAGAAAACGAAATAGTTAAGAGCGCCCGATTCTCCATTGTCGACACTTGCAACGCGTTGCTCAAGCACAAAGACGGGACACCTGTGACACTTGTTAGTTCACGCTTGCCCTGTGCATGCCTGTGCGTTCTTTTCGGGCGTCCTTCTTTGTACTTCAGCGGCGTGCGGCAAGTATCGAGCTGCTTGTCGTTCTTCGTGTGAGATTCCGATTTCTTGCTATCGCATTCATTGCTCCGCCCTTGCGGCGAAACTGTGACTTTTATTAAAGACGATAGTCTTTCTTGGGGAACTTAAACGCAGAAATTTTGATCTGTCTGTCTGTCTGTCTGTCTGTCTGTCTGTCCTGTCTGTCTGTCTGTCTGTCTGTCTGTCTGTCTGTCTGTCTGTCTGTCTGTCTGTCTGTCTGTCTGTCTGTCTGTCTGTCTGTCTGTCACACTATTCAGCCACCCGGCCAAAGTTTAAAGGGACACTAAAGGCAAATATTAAGTCGACGTTGATTGTTGAAATAGCGGTCCAGAAACCTCGTAGTGCTGCTTTTGTGCCAAGGAAGTGCTTATTTTGAAATAAAATCACGTTTTTAGTGGTCCGCATCGCGTTAGCGCGCTTCAAATCTCCCGCCTGACAAATACGACTTTCCTACGTCACTGCTGCCGTGCCCAACGTTGCCCGCTTTTTGCTGCGCGGGCCCGCCGACACTAGTAGCAGCCGAGCGGAAGAGCGGGAACCACAGTAGCAACAACGGCGCTGCGGCAAAGACTTGCCCGGATGGGCACATTCAAAGCCTTCACCAAGTTGCGTTTGGCCTCGTAATCCTCAGTACGAAAGTGCAGCGAGCACACACGCAGAGGTTTTGACTGTTTAGCACACTGGTGCAATGGCATGACACTAAGCCAATTCGAGCGTAAGGGTTCATTCCGCGGCACCCAGTGAAAAGACACACACCGGTTTCCTTGCTGCAACACTGGCGTTGTGAACCATTCGGCATCCGGCAATATCACACACACATGCGGCATTTTGTCGAACTTTCTGTCAGAGCGACTTTCACGAGCGCGCAAAAACATGCACGGCAGTACGCGATTCCCGAAACTACCACTGAGATGGGCGAGGCGCAGTTCGGCGAAAACGGAACCTTTGAACCACGCGCGCCGTTCCCCATGGCAACGCCACGGAGGTTTTTGTTTTCCATGAATCAAGCGGAAACGAACAAACAGCATTTTATTACGTCTTTTGATGCTCGGAATGTTCTTTTTTTACTGCTGCTAGTTTGATTACTAGTGATTATTGTAGGCCGACTTCCCTACGTCATCGGGATCACTTCAAAAATGTCCCACTCGTGGCGCTCATCATGTGATACATTTAGCTTAATTTCTCGGTAGTAGGGCACTGCTGTTGATAATATTGCCGTTTTAGAAGTTGCCATACATTGGGCTTTCACTCTGACATAAATTGTTATTTGCCTTAGTGTCCCTTTAAGCACTTGCTGAACGCCCAGCCATCTTGACTGGTAGCTGCGTTCATACTTGTGAACACTGTCGATCATAAAGCAAATATTACGTATATCTGAGGCGCACCATCAATACATAAGTATTAGGAGGTGCGTTCCTTTACTAGAAATACGTAGATACGTAATTCCGAAGACACTAGTGTTTCTTAGCTGCGCCGAAATCCTAGTGTTTCTTAGGCCTTGCGGTGAAACGGCGCCGAAACGCCGTTTCACCGCAAAGGACTATCGTCTTTCGACGTCATTTGCAGCGAAGCACGCAGATAGGCGGCCAATTTTTAAAAAAAGTTTTCTCAGTTATAACATCAAAAGTATCTCAGGGCACAGGCACTCCGAATGCTTAACGTGGGTTTTGTTTGAACAGGTGGTGTACGCGGGACAGAGCTACCCGATTGGTGCCGTTAAGCTGATGGCAGCTGAGCGGCCAGATCCTCACGTTGACGTCATCGCTGGCTCAGCGGTGGCTGCCGCGCTCGCAGCGGTGCTTGGCGGCGTGGTGTTGTTCTTGTGCCACCGCCACCGCCGCCGCCGTCAACGAGACAAAGGCACTTGGCACACCGACTGCATCGTGAGCCTCGAGAAGCGTCACAATAAGAGTGACTCTTCGGCCAACACATCCAATCGTGAGGGCACTTCAGCCTCTCGTACTTCATGTGCGAAAAGAATATTCTCGTGTCAGCTAGTTGTCTCACATACTTTTTCACAACATATTTATTTATTTATTTATTTATTTATTTATTTATTTATTTATTTATTTATTTATTTATTTATTTATTATTTATTTATTTGAACATACTGTTAACGCACAGTTGTGGGTCATTACGAAAGGGAATGCACAAAATAACAATTCTTTTGTACAGAACACTCAAGTAACATCTAAATTCAGCTAAAAAGCACGCAAGAATAGGAAAATCATCAACAGGTCGCTTGACAAGAAATAGAACATCAAGAGACGGTCGAATACATTTCAAGGAAGGCGTTTAACACGACGCAGTATGCGAAGTGAGAAGATAACAGTGAAGAGCTTCGTTTATTTATTTATTTATTTATTTATTTATTTATTTATTTATTTATTTATTTATTTATATTGTGGTTGGTGGCGAAGTTGGTCTCTTTGGAAGTTTATGACCCACACGCCTGTGCTAATCGTACATAAAACGGCTTTCCTTCCGTAGCGACAGATTTCCTTCGCCTGGCCAAACAAGAACCTCGCACATCGAAAATCCGAGCACATATCGCGCTTAAGCCAGCATCTACCCTGGCTAAGGCAGTACGTCCGTATACCGCACGTGGTGCATCGTTCCTTTGATGCTATGCGAATAGACGCTGCTCCGCATAACAGCGAGAAGAAGAGAAAGCGGAGTTCACATTGTAGAGAAAACTGTGAAACATGTATGGTTGTCGCCGGAATATTTGTTTCGTAATCGCTGTGGCGCAACAATGCATGGAACATTACGAAGTGTGAACATGATAGGAAAGAGCGTGAAAGGTAAGGTGGTTCATTGGGCAGCAACTGCTTTGCTACCCCTCGCTGGGAGGGAAGTGCACGGGTATAGACAGAGAGAGAGAGAGAACAAACTTTTATTCTGAGTAAGCTCAGTGTGCGCCCTAGGCGGGCTTCCTCCTTATTCCACAGTAGCCACAGTCCATGGCCATTTCTCGTCCCCGTTCCATAAGGCGCCGCTTATTCTTCAGGTCTGTGTCCGTCAGCTTGGCATCCCACGGCTCTTGGTTATTGTTTCATTGCCTACGGTGTCAGCTTTTTGTACGCGTTCCATACCATATTATTGTTTGTCTCCAGGGCTACTGCCTCTCCCTAGTTAGGCTAGTGTGAGGCGGCGGATGAGGTTTCTTTCAAGCCGGTAGACAGAAAAACGAAAATAAAAGCGGAGCAGTTAATAGCATGCACGAACGATAACTTGCCTGTCCTTTCGTCATATTCAGTCTAAGCGCTGACTATTTTACTCGTTTTTTTTATTTATGTTTCTTTGTTATGTACAGGATACGTTCGAAGGGAAACGCTGACGTCCAACAAGCACTCATGGAAGTTCCACTTGACATCGACGAAGCAACCAGAGCAATGCTTGAAAGAGATAACTTACTGATTCATCGAGGCCTGCTTCATCTGGGTCCTGTTATCGGTCAAGGTATTTCATTGTGATCGTATATAGGCAGAGAGCATCGTCTCTATTTTCGACGCGCAACGCCGTTTCTATAGGCATTGAATGTAAGCATTCGTTTAGGCGGGAGAAAGAAAAAATAACAGCATATCCACGTGGTGAATGATGATGAGTGGGGCGAAGCGAACTCGCGCTGCAGCACGGCGATGGCATTGGCGCGAGCGGGGTCCTTCTTGATGGAAGATATTGTGACTAGATTGTTTGAGAACCACAATCTGTTGCACACACCGCAACTATGGCCGAAACTGTTATCAAGGAAGTCCCGCTGGAAGCGCGTGTCGGCGCCTTCGGGCAGAGCCCGCCTGATGCGTTTTGCAGCCACTTCACGTGCTCGCACAGCCTCGTGCTCTGCCTGCCGGTACGCGCGCTTTCTCGCCGCTTCACGGTCCTTCACATTTTGAAGATCCGATTCGCGCCGCAGCCGTGCAGCTTCGGCCTCGCGGGCTCTCACCTCAGGCGGGCTCATAGTCGTCAAACATTGGTGGTCCTATCGAAACGTCATACTTCCTATGTTCTTCACAATGGCTCATTGTTTTATATAGTCGCAAAGTATAATCTAAGCAGCACGCAACGATACGATTCGAGAATGCGTGCCGATAGACACCCTTCAGTATATGTCGCATGGTTTTGTGAACGTTCGCCTAAATGTTACTCGTTCACGCTTAGGCAGAGGCGTGTCATGCAGTAAGGCCAACTAACAAAAGATTTATGTTGTAGAAGACTATATTTAGCCCACGCTGACAAAACATTTACAGTTCATTCGCGGTTGCTATCTATAAATACACGACTGATTGTCATTACACGGCTAAATGAGACTCCGTAATGTGCTATACGCAAGGAGTGATGCCGATATATAAAGTACATGTAATCTTTCGTGCTCTGTGTAATTACGCTAAGCCATGCACATAGTCCGAATGATTAGGTGTTGATTAGTTGTCGATCTGTATAAATACATAGATTACTTCAATTGGAACCGTTTATTTTCCACTGTTGTTGAAGTCGTAAACAAGGACACTGACTTCACTAAAGAAAGTAATTCATTGTTTTACGTTAACACGAAATGATATAATTAAAGAAAAACATGATACTGGGCAAGATGGTGCTAGATTTGGAAAACCTAGGCGCAGAACAGACACTCACAAAGTCGAGACCGCGGGACAGGCGCTAATTTTGAAATTTCGCCGAAATCATTCTGATTGAGATATTTTGAACATTCTGTGAAGCCTTGGAAGTTGTTTTTAAAAGACACATATTTTCTCTTCTCCGAAGGTCACTTCGGTTGCGTCTACCTTGCACTATGAAGCTGGAAGGCAAAGGTCAAGTTCAACAGTAGCCGTGAAAACTCTGCATAACAGTACGTAAACCTCTCTCATCTAAATATTATAATAAATCTGGTGGCATTGCACGTGGGCACAAGGTTCAAACACACTTGAAAATACCACTGTTACATGCTGTAGCGATAAGTTACCCTCGATATATAAATACTTCGGTATGTCTTGCGGCTAAGGAGCCTCAGGTAAAAAACTGCATACCAACTACCTTTATAACTTCCATTCGGTATTGATTGATATGCGAGTCAGCGCGCGCATAATCGCCTGTGGAAACGAAGAAGCGTATCATCAATGCACCCAGTTAACGAGCATCTTCAACTGTAAAGTACTTTGACATGATGATTTCGAGGTGTAACCCTATAAGCAGGACAAACGTGTGCAGCTAACTT
>NC_051181.1:177704585-177763550 GCF_013339695.2 Rhipicephalus sanguineus | reverse complement strand
CACGTAATAGCGTTTAGTGTGGTTTCAGTTATGTTCTTGTTTCACAGGTGTCGCCAAGGTCGATTCAAATAGGTCGCCAAGCTAAAACGGTTCAGAACCAATTGCCAACGACACCAGCAAGGGGAGCTATGGGTGCGCTGCGATTGAAGCACGACTATGTTTGGAGGGAACAAACACTAAAAGCGAAAAACCCAGTTTTATTCGAACGTAAATCAATGTTTATGTTTTACAAATTACATTTATTTCCCGAACAATTATATGTAGGTGAAATGGGCCAAGAATGTACGAAAGTGTTTAATTGTTACGAAAGACATTTTTCTTAGCGCCCCCTGAAGAGAGGCGCACGTCATTGTCATTCAGCGCAGCCCTTGCGGTGCATGGAAAGGCGCGCTCGTAAGTTAGTCTGCGGCGACACGCCCCCTCAGGTGTTTTGGTGTTTCGCACTTGCATGCGTTCTGTGAATTATTGTGGTGAGAATTTGACTTTGGTGTGCGCGAAGTTGCGAGGTGCGTTTCATCGTTGGTGAACGTGTTGGCTACGGTGTTCAATGGACAACGGCACGAGGCGGCTAACATTTCACACCGAACGCTTTCCTCGGTACTCGCGGAAACGATGTGGTGTTCCAAGGATGCAATACCAACACCTGTATGCCTGGCGAGCCCTCTCTTCTAGATAAGACACCGGGGCAATGGTTCGGAGTAGTGTGTTGCTGGATATTCATGGATCAGTATTCCTGCTGCCAGGTGTCCTTCGTGAACACGCGGTGCCTACTATATTTCCTGTTATCGGGGAGCAGATTGCTAAGTTATCTGTCGCGCTACAATCACTACAATTCGCATGTCTTGATATGTTACACGTAAGGTTAATTTATCGGAACAAAAGGCAAAACATAGTGCACGTAGTGTACGCACTTTCTGTACTTATTATGATATTTGTTGCTCATTGTGCAGGGTGTGTTAAATTGCGTTATTGTGACCATTGAATAAAACTGAAATATCATTATTTTGGCGTGACCAGGCGTCATTTCTTCTCGTTAGAACTGAAGCACACATGCAATGCGCTCTTTAAGTCCCCTGCGCATGTGCGAAGCAAATACGCAATGCTTCAAATATAAGAGGTACGCTGTTGCCTACTTTATTCATGCTGTGGAAGATGACACGAACGCAGAATAAAAGCTCAAAGAATCAAGTTTCCTGGTAAAACCAAGGAGAATTGTGCGACGGTACACTTAAACACCGCTGTTTAGTCACGGGTTAGTATTAGTTTAGCTAGCGTTGGCTTCAAGCGCATTCGCCAAGGGCTTGCCGGCTCGCCGTAGCGCGAGTCCTTAGCGATCAGGCGCCTAAGAAAAATATTTTGAGGTCAAATTTCGCGCGAGCGCCAACGCAATGACGTCACTTTTTAAACCGGATATTGCGTCACATCCGCTTTATTTTTTGTTCCGCCGGAAGTGTTCCCTCCTCACACAGATGGCGCTAAGCCCCATGAGCAGCTGATGAGCAGCCATTTTTTGAACGTATGGGCTTCTATGGAAGCTTCGCTACCATTTATATTTACCTTGGTGTCGCTACCAGCGTTTTCCATAACGTATACCTTTAAGGTAAATTTGTGGCTGGGCAAGTTGGTAATACATCAAGAAGAAACAGCGCAACGGTTGACAACTTACAAAGAGAAGAACAATGACCAGCGCTGTTAGAGTTCTTTTTTTCTATGTAGGCCGTTGTTGACTGTATCTTGAAACACTATAATAACACGTAGAAACGTCAAAGGTATAAGTTTACGGACGAAGTAAAATTATCTGGTGTCACACTTGCGTGTTTTATGAACCGTCGTGGTAACGCCGTCGCCGACAGATCATCTCGCTTTGACCGCAGTGGTAATTGCCATTGTATTAAAGCACATCGAGGGACTGCGATAACCGAAAGCGTGTAGTGATTGTCTCGGATAACATCTTTTTTTTTCTGTGTTGATGCTTGGCGAACTGATACACACCTAACGCTTCAGACATTTTGCCAGTTACTATAATTAGGTCATAGAATACAAAATATTTTTCTAACATATTGCCACGCCCACTTCTTGTCTTGTTTTGATGTATTCGGGTTTGACCGGCAGAGACGGTTATCAACGCTCGACGCTGTCCGCGAAGTAGTGTTATAGAAGCGTCGCGATTGTAGTAGATCGATTTGTTAAGATTGCGCCCGCACGCGAATGTTCCAGCTTTGTCTAGAGATTACGCTGCCACCAGCGATATTGCTGGAAAGTTCGATAGCGCCTGTATAAAAGCCGACGCGCGTGGCCGCTTGTCAGTTGATCGACGGACGACGCCCTGTTCGCCGCTATCATTGTACAGCGTGCATTGCTGTAGTTCTAGTTCTCATTTTCCGGCCACAAGTTCGGCCAAATAAAACAGTTTCATCCTACAAACGCCGACTGCTGTCTTCGTCGACGTCACGACCACGTGACATCTGGTGGAGGTGCTGCTTCATGATCCGGACGCCACCGCGGAACGCTGACCCGAGCCCAAGCCGCGAAGAAGACGACTCTAAGGACACCCGGATCCTCGAACCAGCCGCCGGCAGAAAGGACTACCCCCCCAATACGGACTCCTACCGGATAAGCCAACAAGCCACGGCGACAAGAACAACAGGGACGATGACGGCCGCAGCGAACCCCTGCCGCGATAGTGATGCAGCCGCCCAGGGAGCCGCCGACATTTCGTGGTTCGCCAATGTGAAGGACCCCGAAACCTGGCTGGAGGACGTTCGAAAGGGTCGCAACATTTAACAACTGGAACGCCGACGACAAGCTGCGCCACGTGTACTTCTACCTGGAAGAGCAGCAAGGACATGGCTCGAGAACCGGGAGTCCACGCTTCGAACCTGGATCTCTTGTCGTAGTGCTTTTTTGGGAGACGTTCACGAGCGTCGTTCGAAAGGAAAGGGCCGCATCCTTGCTGGAGACACGGGTTCAGCTCCCGAACGAAAACGTGAGCATCTTCGCGGAAGAAATGACCCGGCTGTTCCGCCACGCTGACCCCGAAACATGCCTGAAGAAAAGAAGGGTCGTTTCCTCATGCGAGGAGTAAAGGAACAGCTATTCGCTGGCCTTATGAGGAATCCGCCGAATACCGTCAAAGAATTTGTCTCCGAAGCAACAACAATCGAAAAAACGCTTGAGATTCGAACACGGCAATACAACCGCAGCCTCTCGACCACAAGCTACGCCGACGTTCAAGCGCTAGGATCCGCCGACCTGCGTGGGACGATTCGAGCAATCGTGCAAGAGGAGCTGCGAAAACTTCTACCTTCGTCGCAACCTCAAGTAGATTCCATCGCCGACCTCGTGCGCCAGGAGATCCAGCATTCACTCGGTGCGCCTCAGCCAGTAGAGCCGCAGCCGCAAGCTATGAGCTATGCTGCTGCAGCCCGCCGTCATGCTCCTCCTCCACGCCCACGCCAAGGACGATACACCGCCGCAATACCGTCGCCAGACGCCGCCGCCGCCACCGATGCCCTACCGTCCACCTGTCGGCCATACGCCGCCGCCGCCACCGACGCCCTACCGCCCACCTGTCGGCCAGCGCTACACCCCGAGGAAGACCGATGTCTGGCGCGCCCCTGACAACCGCCCGCTCTGCTACCATTGCGGGGAGGCCGGCCACACGTACCGCCGCTGCCAGTACCGACAGATGGGACTACGAGGATTCGCCATCAACGCGCCGCGACCGCAGCCAGGCGAACGGCCTCGCGACATCGACGACTACCTAACCGGAACGCAGTGGCAAGAACGACGTCCTTCACGCTCGCCGTCGCCCGGCCGCTACATGTCACCGCACCGCCGGCCGTACACTGGCCCAAACCGGGGCCGGTCGCCTAGCCCGTATCCGGAAAACTAAGGCCAGCAACCGATGGAGGTGCGGTTGCTGTACAACGAACTACCGAAGATCCTCCGCCGACGACGACGACGTCGCGACGAAACCTTCAGAGCACGACGCGAACCAGACAGACCCCTGACGACGAGATCTTGCGGACCAAAGAAGACCCGACGACGCATCATGGAAGCAGCGGTACAAACCGACGCAGCCGTGACCCGACGCCGAGACCCAACCGCAACGCAAGACGACGAACTAGCGACCTCGACGTTCTCATCGACAGCCACAACGTCACCGCTCTCGTCGATACTGGAGCCGACTATTGCGTCATCAGTGGGCCCTTCGCCACGAAGTTGAAGAAGAAAGTTAAGAGCGCTTGTGGAAGGCCCCGAAATCCGCACCGCTGGAGGCCATCTGATAACGCCGATTGGTGTCTGCACGGCGAGAGGTCACCATCAATAACCGGACTATCCTGCGAGCTTTGTAATCCTACAAAACTGCTCCAGGGATGCAATACTTGGAATGGACTTCCTAAGTGAACACGGCGCCGTCATCGACCTGAGGTCCGAGTCGATAACACTAACCTCAGATAAAGCGCTCCCGCCCCGCGCGACACCAGGGAACCATGCATTGAATGTGATAGAAGAGCAGGTTGACCATTCCGTCGCGTTCCAGCGTCATTATTTCCGTCGGCACCGAAAAAGCTGAAGACATCGAAGGTGTCATCGAGAGCGATCAGCGTTTGCTGCTAGACCGTGACATTTGCGTCGCAAGGGGCATTGCTCGGTTGCATGAAGGAAAAGGAAGCGTGATGCTAACGAACTTCAGCCAGGAATACAGGACACCTGAGCAGGGGCACGACGATTGCATACATCGAAGAAATCTTGGCCGTCAGCGATGCGTTTGCCTTTTCAGATTCTGACGAAGCTACGACGACGATCCCTGAGCCACCCTTCGACGTAAACCCAAGTCTTTCCGCTCGCCACAGCAACAGCTCCGACGCCTTCTGCAGGAATACAGGGACTGTTTCTCGTCGTCATCGCGGTTCCGACAAAACGCCCCTTGCTAAGCACCGCATCATAACAGAAGAAAATGCTCGACCACTCCGTCAGAGTCCCTACCGGGTTCGACGCGGGAACGGGAGGCCGTTAAGAAACAAGTCGATGAAATGCTACGCGACGACATCATCCAGCCGTCCAACAGCCCGTGGGCGTCTCCCGTGGTGTTAGTGAAGAAGAAGGATGGGACGTACGTTTCTGCGTCGATTATCGTCGCCTGAACAAAATCACAAAGAAGGACGTGTACCCTCTCCCACGGATAGACGACACCCTGGATCGACTCCACAACGCGAATTACTTTTCGTCGATGGACCTCAAGACCGGCTACTGGCAAATTGAAGTCGACGAGAGAGACCGAGAAAAGACCGCCTTTATAACACCGGACGGCCTGTTCGAGTTCAAGGTCATGCCTTTCGGTCTTTGCTCGGCGCCTGCGACTTTCCAACGAGTCATGGATGCTGTGTTAGCTGGCTTGAAGTGGCAGACTTGCCTTGTTTACTTGGACGACGTTCGTTGTGTATTCCTCGAACTTCGACGAACACCTCCAGCGACTTCAATCCGTACTTCAAGCAATCAAGAACTCCGGGCTCACCCTGAAGCCAGAAAAGTGCCGCTTCGCGTACGAGAGCTCTTGTTTTTGGGTCACGTGATCAGCAAGACTGGAGTGCTCCCAGACCCGCAGAAAACAGCTGCCATCGCCGCCTTCCCGCCACCCACCGACAAGAAGGCCGTGCGCCGATTTCTCGGCTTGTGCGCCTATTACAGACGCTTTGTCAAAGATTTTTCACGGATCGCCGAGCCACTAACGCAGCTCACGAAGACCGACGTCGAATTCAGGTGGCAAACAGCGCAAGTCGAAGCATTTCATGAACTGAAACGACGCCTGCAGACACCTCCGATACTTGCGCATTTCGACGAATACGCCGATACGGAGATTCACACCGATGCAAGCAGCATAGGACTCGGCGCCGTCCTTGTGCAGCGGACGGGCGGACTGGAAAGGGTTATCAGTTATGCTAGCCGGTCGCTCTCTAAAGCAGAGGTCAACTATTCCACAACAGAAAAGGAGTGCCTCGCCATCATCTGGGCTACGTCAAAGTTTCGCCCCTACCTCTACGGCAGGCCCTTCAAAGTTGTGAGCGACCATCACGCCTTGTGTTGGCTAGCTAACTTGAAGGACCCTTCTGGTCGCCTCGCACGGTGGAGCCTAAGACTTCAAGAATTTGACATTACTGTCGTCTACAAGTCCGGAAGGAAACACTCCGACGCCGACTGCTTGTCTCGTGCCCCCGTCGACCCACCAACGCCCGACGACCAGGATGATGACAGCTTCTTGGGAGCCATAAGTACCGAAGACTTCGCCGAACGACAGCGAGCCGACCCGGAACTGAAGGATCTAGTGGAATACCTGGAGGGCAGGACCGTCGTTGTCCCAAAAGTATTCAGGCGAGGATTGGCATCATTTTCCTTGAAAAACAACGTCCTCGTAAAGAAGAACTTCACTCCGGCCCGAGCCAGCTACCTTATCGTTGTACCTTTGGGACTGCGACCAGAAATTTTGCATGCCCTGCACGACGACCCAACGGCTGGACACCTCGGACTTTCCCGAACGCTCGCACGAGTACAAGAAAAGTACTACTGGCCGCGCCTTGCCGCCGACGTCACTCGCTACGTAAGGACGTGCCGAGACTGTCAGCGACGGAAGACACCGCCCACAAGACCAGCAGGCTTCCTTCAGCCGATCGAGCCTCCTCGGCGACCATTCCAGCAGATCGGGATGGACCTCCTGGGGCCGTTCCCAACGTCGACTTGCGGAAATAAATGGATCGTCGTGGCTACCGACTACCTCACCCGCTACGCCGAAACAAAAGCCCTGCCCAAAGGCAGTGCCGCTGAGGTAGCCAAGTTCTTCGTTGAGAACATCGTCCTTCGACACGGCGCCCCAGAGGTTCTCATCACCGACAGAGGTACGGCGTTCACGGCTGACCTGACTCAGGCGATCTTGGAATACAGCCACACAAGCCACCGCCGCACCACCGCGTACCACCCACAGACCAACGGCCTCACCGAGCGTCTAAATAAGACCATCGCCGACATGCTGGCCATGTACGTCGACGTCGAACACAAGACGTTGGGACGCCATCCTTCCGTACGTGACCTTCGCGTACAACACGGCCGTACAGGAAACGACGCAGATGACGCCATACAAGTTGGTCTACGGAGGGAGCCCGGCAACGACGCTCGACGCCATGCTACCAACGTGACCGACGAGGGAAAACATCGACGTGACCACCTACCTACAGCGCGCCGAAGAAGCACGACAGCTCGCCCGCCTACGGATCAAGAACCAGCAGACGACTGACAGCCGCCGCTACAACCTTCGACGACGCCACATGGAATACCAACCCGGTGACCGTGTATGGGTATGGACGCCAATACGCCGACGAGGACTTAGTGAGAAGCTCTTCGACGATACTTCGGACCGTACAGGGTACTTCGACGCCTGGGCACACTCGACTATGAGGTGGTCCCAGACGGCATTACGAACTCCCAGCGGCGCCGTGCGCGACCTGAAGTCGTCCATGTCGTGCGCCTTTAAGCCGTTTTCGCGCGTTAGCGAGCCTGGGGACTCTATTTTCTTTTCCTTTGTTATTGTAATTTATTTGTGTATACACTTGTTTTTTCTCTTCTATGTTCTTTCACAAGCATCGGGACGATGCTTTTTCAGAGGGGGGCATTGCCACGCCACTTATTGTCTTGTTTTGATGTATTCGGGTTTGACCGGCAGAGGACGGTTATCAACGCTCGACGCTGTCCGCGAAGTAGTGGTCTAGAAGCGTCGCGATTGTAGTAGATCGATTTGTTAAGATTGCGCCCCGCACGCGAGTGTTCCAGCTTTGTCTAGAGATTACGCTGCAACAGCGATATTGCTGGAAAGTTCGATAGCGCCTGTATAAAAGCCGACGCGCGTGGCCGCTTGTCAGTTGATCGACGGACGACGCCCTGTTCGCCGCTATCATTGTACAGCGTGCATTGCTGTAGTTCTAGTTCTCATTTTCCGGCCACAAGTTCGGCCAAATAAACAGTTTCATCCTACAAACGCCGACTGCTGTCTTCGTCGACGTCACGACCACGTGACAATATCCCACGTCGCGCTGTTCACGCATGTGCCCATCTACGTCAAGACAGAGTCATTCAACACTTCTTATAGTTTCATATCGAGACAGCGGCTGCCGCCAGAGGCGCAGCTGTGCCTGAAAGGGCATGCGATCGCTGGCATCGCTGTCATTGTGTGAGACAGCCACGGTGTTCTAGATTGCTAAACTTCTTCGACGGTCGCCTTACTTTCACGTAGCTATTTTTACCACTTTAACTCACAACATGGGTAAATGAGTGCCTGATTTCGCCGGAAGACCTGAAATGGGCGCCTAGGCGAGAAGCGTAGCCACTCTAAACGTCCAGGTCGTGGTGGTTTCAGCCTAAAAGACAAAACAATTCTGAACTTGGAGCGCATAATAATCATGTTATTATGAAGCACAGCGGACTGGGACACTCCAGATCTTTTTTGGTCATCCTTTAACTAAATGAAAGTATACGAAATTTTTTTACCTCGAGCGAGATGTGCACGCCGTGGCCTGGCGGGCGCGGTAGTCTCGACGCTTTATTAGGTTGCAATTTTCAATATCTGCCGAGAATTAAATGCTGCACATGGCAACAATACCCCAGTAGTGCCACTTCTAAAAAATTGGCGAAGTTTGCACTAAGCCGCGCAAGGCTTGAAGCAGCAAAAGTGGGTGAAATCTGACGACTAATCTGGTTGCTTCTACGTCCTTTCTAGGCCTTGGCTAGGCGATGCAGGTAGTTTCTAAGTTGCCTCTACATCGTTGCTAGGCTTTAGGTAGGTTACGCTAGCTATTTTCGACGTTGATTCTCAGCGCAGAGAGGTTCGAGTTGGTCGACTTCGCTGCTTGCCGTGGCTTCTTTCCGCACACCTGTTTGATGACGATGGTGTTCCTCTTCATTTTTAGTAGAGCAGTGGTGAGCAGTGGGATGCACTCAATTTCCGTGGCACATACCCGTTTATGATGATGATAGTTTTCGCCTAGGCTGCATGGCTAATACCCGCAGGCCGGACAAATTACGGCTAGCATTAACAGCTTCCCTGTTAAACGCTCAACACTAGGATCGCGCAGCACCGTACAGAGCAAGGTGTAACCTTTACTTGATAATGTGCAGTGATAAAAAGTATGCACCTATTGC
This sequence comes from Rhipicephalus sanguineus, assembly GCF_013339695.2. Lineage (NCBI taxonomy): Eukaryota > Metazoa > Arthropoda > Arachnida > Ixodida > Ixodidae > Rhipicephalus > Rhipicephalus sanguineus. The sequence continues at coordinate 177,754,361 of NC_051181.1, read as the reverse complement.
AAGGCTATGATGAGCTGGCGATAGCGCTAAACCGAAAAAATTTCGGCAGATCCCACGTACCATGGGAATCGATGTTATGCGAAGCATGCGCGGAAAGGTGACTGTGTCATAATTTTTCACATTGAGTGAAAACTTTACGGATTGGCGCTAGAGAAATGCGCAAATGGTATACGCACACACATACTTTGAAGCGTCACCCATGTGTTATACAACCAGTTGTTTACAGTTGCTTAACGATACCAACAGCAACATAGGTTTTACCAAAAGCAAACGCAGTAAGCTGATATGTAGTGCTCGCATTCTTGAAAACTGGACAGCGCGAAAATAGGACAATGAAGAAACACAGACGCACAGGACAGGCGCTACTCGCAGATAAGCTTTATTCAGAAAAGTTTCCCTGGATATATACACAGCGGAGTGGCACGCGCAGGCGCACAGCACGTACGTTACAGTCACAGTTGCAGTTGTTAGAGTTGCGTTGCAGTTGTTATGCTTATACTTATCCGTTATGACGCAGAACGCAAGCACCTTTCACGAACCCGTGTGCATGTGTGGAATGGTTTCTAGGCGGTTCTTGAATAAGGTCATCATCACCGTGATCAGTGAGCACCAGCAGCTGGACAGGACTTGTTATCGGATCCGTTCGTGATCTCGGCGACAAACGGTCTAAGTGTAGCGAAGCGCGAGGTATAGTAGAGCTGGTGTAAACCGCGGATGGCTTTTACGAAGAAATGATATATGATCCCTTCTGTCCTGGACGTGGCACGGAGGTCTTGTGATGCCCTGTCCACATCAAAGCCGTCTTTCATGCCGTCTAAGTATCAGGCGTTCTTGGGTTTTGATAAATCAATGCTGTAGTCACCGGTAATTATGAGGGACATGGCCCTCTCGGCAGAGTTGCTGTAGGAAGCATTGACCCCTGTTTTACAGCGAAAGCTGTTATGAGATCATTTCACCGGCCGTTTTTGGCGCCGTAGTTGTCCGCCGCCGCCGCCGCCGCCGCCGCCGCTGCCGCCGCCGCCGCCGGTGTCCGTAACCAGTATCGATCGAAATAAGAAAAAAAAACTAAATAAGAAAAAAATTCCAGGATGGAACGAGGTTCGAACCTGGGCCCTCTGCGTGGGAGCCCAGTATTCAACCTCTCAGCCATGCCCGTGCTTGAAACTGCTTTGCAAAAAGGTCCTATACAGGCTTCATGTCGGGAAGGAACCGCATTAGCATATGCAATATAGCGTGGTAGAAGAGTAAAATAAGCACCAAGCGTCGCACAACGCGAATTCTGTAACCAGGCGTCACACAATGCGAATTGCGCAACGAGTAGTTTGTGAAATGCTTCCAACCCATTACAAAGATCTCTGCCATAATTCTTCGTCGTCATCAGGCACAGCATCAAGAAAGTGCGCATAATGCCTTACATGCGTTTAGCAGGTACCACGGATCTCCGTAAAATGACGAAAAATGGCACAGTGCCTGCTGCCATACTTCTCAAAATTAGAATGATTTAGAGCGTAGTGAGTTCCTCGCAAGTGCACTTGTATTGGTTGCTAAGGAAGCCTATAAGCGCAGATCCATTTCCTCGGGGTCTCAGTAAAATTGCAATGCTTTATAGCATAGTGGGTTCCTCGCAAGTGCACTTGGATTGGTTGCCAAGGAAGCCGATGAGCGCATGATCCATTTCCTCGGGTTCTTCGCCCCCCCCCCGTCTCTCTCCCACGTCAACGTATGTTATACAGCATGGCGGGAGAGGGAAATAGCGAGCGGGCGTCACGCAATGCAAATTACATAACTGGTGGGCCGTTTAAAGCTTCCAACCCATTACAAAGGGCTGAGCCATAATTCTTCATCGTCATCAGTCGTCGCGTCAACAAAGTGCACATAATGCCTTACAGACGTGTAGCTGGTGCCTCGCTTCTCCGCAGAATGACCAATAATGGCTTAGTAGGTGCTTCCCAACTTCACAAAAATTGTGATTTATGGCGTAGTGGGCACCTTTCTAGTCTACTTGTATTGTAGCCCCAAGAGAGCTAACAACGAGCTCTAGAAACGCCGCTCTTCCAGCTTTCGCTGTGACTGTGCTGCGGTTTCAGCGCAGGCCTGGCGTTTTTTTGCGTAATACACGTGGTCGACGTTGTGGACCACGTGGACGAGTGGATGGTAGCCCAGCGTCTTCAAGGGGTGCTCTTCAGCTCCCAAACTTTCCTTGCATCGGCCGCTGTGGTGTAGTGGTTACGGTGCTCAGCGGCTGACCCGAATGTCGCGGGCTCGATCCCGGCCATGGCGGTCGCATTTTGATGGAGGCGTAATGCTAGAGGCCCGTGTACTGTGCGATGTCACTGCAGGTTATGGAATACTAGATGGTAAAAGTTTCCGGAGACCTTCACTATGGCGTCTCTCATAATCATATCGTGGTTTTGGGACGTAAAACCCCAACAATTACTATTATTATCACTTTCCTTCCCTGTCAATGTCTATGTGCGTGGTTACTGCGTTTATAGAGATTCCGTCGTCACCCGTGGCACATGCCCGCATAACATGAACTCTGGTATGCGGGTATGTGCCACACGTGACTGAGGGAAAGGGTTTCATGACGTACGTCCCAGGCATTTTGCGTTATTCATGTCACCACTAGTGAATCTTGTTCTTCATGCACTCATCCTATGGTATGCAAATTTTGGTATATTACAACCTATGGAGACGACCGGGAGAGCACCCAGTCGTAGGCGGCTAGATAGATGGATATATACGTAGATAGAAACGTCCAAAGTTCCTGAGGTTCGCTAAGAAATGCTTTGCATTTAGAACATTAGCATAGCTTGCATGGATGCGCAATGCTAAAGAGGCAGCGTAGCTGATGGGCACCTATGTAGTCCTGGCTTGTACATAATACATTACATAATAGTGTACATAAGTGTACATAATACATTACAGATGCGTAACGGGTACCATGGTTCTCCGCGGAATTACTAAAAATGGCAGAGTGGGTGCTTCCCAACCTTATGAAAATTACGATGATTTATGGCGTAGTGGGTACCTTACATGTGTACTTGCAAGAGTTGCCCCAGGAGAGTCTACAACGGGCTCTAGAAAGGCCGCTCTCCCAGCTTTCGCTGGGACTGTGATATGTGTTCCGCGCAGGCCTGGCGATGTTTTATCTGCTTCCCTCATTCATTTCATCTTTCTGTTTACATATCTCTCTGTAGTAAGCAGCTCGTAGTCTATCTTTCTTCTCTTTTTGTCTCTTGCTTTCTAACGCTTTTCTTATTTGTCTATTTCCTTTGCTCTATTTCTTCCCTCCTCCCGAAAGAGTAGGCAGGCGTTGTGCCCCTCTAGGTGGCAGTTGCCAGCTTGCTCTCTCCCTCTTTTCTCTGTGTCCTTTTGTATCTATCTATGTAAATGAAATAAATAATAATCTGTCTACTTCTTTCTACGTTTTGTCATTTACCTCGTTCTTTCCTTTCTTTCTATCTTTTCTGTATTTCATTTTTTGCCTTTGTTTCTCTATCTCTCTTTCTGTAGTCGAACTCTCACCTTCTATCTTTTTGTCTGGCTCGTCTCTTTCTTTCTGTATGTTAATATCTATCTATCTATCTATCTATCTATCTATCTATCTATCTATCTATCTATCTATCTATCTATCTATCTATCTATCTATCTATCTATCTATCTATCTATCTATCTATCTATCTATCTATCTATCTATCTATCTACTATCTATCTATCTATCTATCTATCTATCTATCTATCTATCTATCTATCTATCTATCTATCTATCTATCTATTTATCTATCTATCTATCTATCTATCTATCTATCTATTATATCTGGCATCTGATAAGCCTAATGCGTCTGATTAGACGCGTCAATTATCAGATTTCTTGGGCTTTCTCTATAAGCGAGAAAAAAGCGAGCACAAAATTAGTACGTTGTTGAAAATACTGCAATTACATGTCATTTGAACGTGCCTACATATGCATCACTGAGATTTTAATTAATATGTGAGTACTTGTCAAGTTAGAAAATTAATTAGGACACAATAACTAAACCTCATTAACGAAAAAATTATTACGGGTGACTACAGTATACAGGGAAAATATGCACGAGGAGCGCTTCGCGTAACAACGTTCATCGTTTTTTAATCCTGCTGCGTGAAAGCTGGGACACCCGTTATATATAAGAACATTTCCATGACCGAAGCAGTACACAGGCAAAGGAATATTTCAATAAACCATGGACTCCAAGTGAGCAGCGAGACAAATATTTAGACATGTACATTTCAACCATACAAGGGGATACTGTCGACCTTGCTACAAGGGGATATATTCAAGGAATATAAACACCTACCAATTCGCAACAGTTTATCCAGGGAGGAGCGGGGGGGGGGGGCCTTGCGGAGCTTAAATGACAGCCGGAGCATCATTGTCAAACTGGCCGATATGCGTGGCGCTGTGGTTTTACTCGACAAGACTGACCACATAAAGAAAGGGCTTTGCCACTTGGCAGATCAAAATTTCTACGAAAAAGCCGGCCCGCCTATAGTTTCTAGCAATGGCACAGCCTTTCAAAAGAAATTATTGTTTAATCGATTCTCTGAACATGCATATCTCAGAATCATTCCCATAATATAATAAAGACTACCAGCCACTTCCTACGGGAGGTCTCAAACCTTGCAGTGCCAGCAGGAAGCTCTTTGGTCACCATGCAAATCTCATCGCTGTACACCAACATTACCCACAGTGAAAGAATCGCCTCCACAATCGCAGTCCATAAAATGTAAATCGACAAAAGAGTGCTATGAAAGCACTTCAGAGGTGCTCCTAAAGTCATTTACTCAAACAAAATTACGTTGAAGTCGGCTGCAAACATGACCTACAAGTAAGGGAACTCCCATGGCTAGAGTGACCTAGAATAGGGGGAGTGTCCAAAGCGCCGGCTCCCGCGTGGGCCTTTTGCCGTGAACTCCCGCGGCGCGCCGCTGCTGCGTGGGACCCGTGGGCTTTCCGCGCTCGGGAAGCGCGCGGAAAGCCAGGGGCGTCTGCTACGCGCTGTAGTTTTTTGCGCCGCGCTTCCACACAGGGCACTTGAAGTCTACTTAACTTTTATAATGCGGTGCGGAATGGAGCTTATCCATCTTTAAGCGCTGTGTTAGTGCTGGGGCTGCAACAGAATGCAAAAAATCATGTGTCAAGCGTCATCAGCGTGGTCTAGTTCCGGTCACAAAGTCCGAGAACGTTGGTGCGTGTGTAAAAACGCGCAAAACGGACACGCACAAGCAAAGAACGAAAAAAAAACCTTATTCGCACGAGTAATGGGGCAATAGCATCACGCATGCACGAATTAAGAGTAAAAAAAAAAGTAAATTGCCCGCGCAGTCAGGTGAAATACTTGCTCGCAGTGACCGCTTCACAGTACGAGCTTTTTACTCATAGTCGCCAGCGGTTTGCTACCCATATGCACACCGCTTTATTCTACAATTCATTAGCCTCTCACTAGCTCTTTATTATAGACGGAGCACACCGGGAAGACGCAAGGGAAACAAAAAAAAAAGAAGCAAAAAGAGTAGAGACGGTCATACGACCGCAATGCTGTTGGCTATGTTCTTGCTTCTGAGGTAGCGTACAACAAGGCTCACCGTGCGCAAACATTTGAAAGAAAAGCAATGCCAGGTAAACTAACCTTATTCCACAAGTTTTTGCATAAAAGGCGTAATATAGAAAATGCTTCACAAATAACCAGATATCATGAAACAAAGTTACAAATGCCCCCATTCTTGCTGTACAAGCTGCCTTAACCGAAAATACGGTAAGAAATTGACAAATAGAAGTGTAATATCTCAATCACTTCAGAAATTTGTTCAAATGCAAAGATCCCTTATGTACGTAGCCTGAAAAAATGCAACATGCGATAATATATATATATGCATTGGATCGCTGAACGTTAGTATGGAACGTTCGTGCGAGATGCATGCATTTTTTCAAGCCTTCACCATACGAAATTAAAAGTTTCAAACAACTCATTCTCAACTTCAGATGTTTTCACGGTTCTCGGAGGTTTGCGTTCGCCCGGTTCAGAGACTTTACAAAAAGATGTGGACGAGTAGTTACATAAAATACAATTGTTTCCGCGGCAGTTGAGTGCGCGCCAACAGGGCACCCGACCACAATTTCCCGCTTTTTCCTGATGACCTCAATAGCGCGTCCACGACAATATCATGCTGAAGCTCCGGAGTACTTAAATAGCGAGTCTGCTCATCTCTTGAATAACTATAAAGAGATGACCAGACGGGTAAAGCAAGCCTCATTTGTCTCGCAGACGCGTGCGAATCAGCTGCTCTGAACTGAGAATCACGTTTGTTTTCGGGCGATCGCTCGTAACATGAAGTGAGGCATACACGATGTTGCACTGTTATCGTTTCATTTTCTTTGGTTTGTCTTTTTTTAAAGGCTAAAGCCTTAGATGCCTCATCAAATACGAAAATGGACCGTCGGCATCCCGCGTAGCCAACACGAGGGATGCACAAAATCACCACGCGATGACGTCGACAGAACTTGTGGCGTCACTATGACGTCACTCAACGTGACGTCATATGATGGCGCCACCACGCGACAGTGGTCGCTTTGCATTGCCTGTAAAAGCAGGTGAGGTGCAGAAAGCTTGCAATGCCTTCGATCCTGTCGGCAGTCCGAAACCACACTATGTGCAGAAAGCTTTCGTAGAGGGGCGAGGGAGGTTCAAGTGCATCGACTGACGAAAAAGATGGCTTTCGTTTTCGAGTCGTCTCAGGCGAATGCGTAAGGGACCATGTTTTTTTTTTTTCATGTAATTTTTTCGCATACATTTTACCTATGCAGTCAGTTCTTCGAAATGTATGGGTAAGTCTTACATGTTGAGATCGATATTGGTGACCACCACGTTTTTTATAACCTGACGGAAACAAATCGTCAGACCACACATCGTCAGAATTATTTCTGGCTAAAAGCGGGTTTGCGCGCCATACACCATATTATTATTGTTAGTCGTTACGCAAATGGCAAGCATGTCAAGTTAGTGATGCCATGATCTATCGGTCGTGTTGGGCATACATACATTCGTGCCCATCCGTGCCAATATTCGTGTATACCAAGTGAACGAACGAGACGCGAGTTACGCGAGTAATTTTTTACTTTTGGTGCCGCGGCCACGCCGACTGACACATTCGGCTTCGCATGAAATGGCTTGAAACAGCAGAGCGCCGGAGGCAGCCTTGTAAAACAAATCGAATGCACGAAATAAAAGACAGGATATGAAGGGTGCAAACGCGTTAGCATGCATGAGCTATAGTTACTACGTGCATTATGTGCTACGTTCTCCTGGTTATCTCCAGTTTATTCTCTCCTGCAGCAAGTTTACGTTCGTCATTCCACACGAAAGTAAGCTAAGCGCCTTTTCTGCGTTCCTCAAACAGCCACGCTAGGGTGGACCAATGCGGTGACAAACCAGCTGAAAGGATACATACAAAATCCCCGTTTCACAACACACAAATTAACAAACGCGTTCTCTGTGTGATGAGTCGCTGCAGTATTATGTTGCAGTGACGCAGTATTAAATATTGCCCAAATCTCCGCAATTTTAGCTAATAGCGGCCAAAATATCACGCGCGTAGCAGACGCTCGCCGCTTTGACGCGGCTTCCGCCGCGGAGAAAGCCCACGGGTCCGGCACGGCAGCGCCGCGGCGCGGAAGTTCACCGCAAAAGGCCCTCGCTCCTCCCATGTATTCGCACGGCGCTTTGGACACTCCCCCTATTCTAGGTCACTCTACCCATGGCAACCAAATAGGCCCCGATGTATGCAACGATTTTCATGACATATTTAGAGATTCCGTTCCTAGTAAACTTTTCGTCCGAACCAACATCGTACCGACGTTTTCTTCATGATGTATTCTTCGTGTTGGCTGACGACGAGCACAACCTTTCAGAATTCATCTTCCATTTCAACTTCCTCCACCCCCTCGATAACACTTACGCACACATAATCGCAGGAGAGTGTCCATTTCCTTGATGTCATTGTTTTGTTCAGGGGCAGCAGCATATCCATTTCCCTGTATCGTAAACCAACTGATCCACAGTAGTCACCCCATTGCTACAAAACAGGTGTCTCCTACATTCAAGCCCACAGATGCAGGAGGATTTGCTCTGAAATTACACAATTTGACACCCACACACAAGAACTGCGAGCAACCTTCTTGAGTCAAAATTACCCAGAAAAATCATACGCAATGCAATTGAGCGCTCTCGCTCTTCGGACCAAGGAGTCACAATGGAAGAAAAAGACGGAAATAAAAATGGAACGTCAGGAGCAAATCTAACTCTCACCTACTTCACCGCAGCCTCTCGGGTGAACTCTACTATTCAGCCGCTATTTCCACATACTTAAACGAAGTAGTCGACTCTCTATCACTTTCCAAATCCCGCCTAAGGTGGTGCACCGAAGAAATAAAAACCCGAGGGACTTGCTGGTAAGGGGAAAACACACAAATGCGACCGCCATTAGGGCTGTAGACCGTGTGCAAAACCCAGTTGCAGGGTGTGCACGCACATGATGACCACAAATACGGCCAAAGTCTCTTATTCAGACTTTGTGCACCAAATAAAAGACGACCTTAATAGTGATTCAGGCAATCTGTTATACAAATTCGCTGTGAAGTGTGCAAACAGGAATGCATTGGACAGACACAAACCCTGTTCCGTTTACGTTTCCACCAGGGCTGGGCAGAGATATTAAGGAGTATTCCGGAATACAGATATCGAAATACCTGTGTTGGAAGCCTGAATTACAGATGCTGAGATACATTTGTTTTTGACGTCACGGGTTATTCCGGGAGTAGTTTTACAAAAACACGAAAAAAGTATTCAGGAATACAGACACAGGAGTACAGATAGTAGAGTACAGATGCTTAAATAAATTTTTATGTCAGGAGCAATCATTAAGGGCAGCATAATATTGCGAGTAATATTGCGGTGCATTGTAACTTGGTAGTCAAGCATGTCGCTTGAGTGACTAACGAACAGGGAATTAAGAAAACGTATACATTTATTTTAGAAACACGATCTCTTTTGCTGAGAATGCCTCTGCGTAAAGTGTACCTAAACAACAGCACCTTCTGAAATAGGCTGTCTTCTTGACAGCGTCGGTTCCGCCTCAACACAAGACTCGGAAACTCAAGAAATGCCAGGCCACTTGGTAAAAAGAGAGGTGCAGCACCGGCCTTGAGACGCAGCCATTTTCATTGACAACGGCCGAAAATACTGTTTCCGCAATTCTGCCGTTAGCGGCGTTGGGCGCTTTGCCACATATGTTATTCTGCGCGTGTGAAGAATCCTTTGCGCCCTTCCTGTGTCGCCGACAGGTGGCGTGACTATGTGTGGCTTAGCACAAAAAAGTCTTCCTTTTGCTTTTTGATACGTGTCAGTGAATTTCCAACAAAAAAAGTAACGAGATGCCCGTGTCCTGGAAAGTATCGCAATATAATAGATACATCGTAGAAGTATTTCACTACTCAGATAAAAATGCTCTCTTCAAATATATCTCTATACAGAAATAGAGATACTCAAAAGTATATCGAAGATACTATCACGATACCCTTGTATCGCGATACTGCCCAGCCCTTCTTTCAACAGGCAAGGGGAACACGTGAAAGGCCTCCCTAATTTGACGTTCTCCAAACACATTAACTTGTCCCTCTTTTGAGTACATAAGGGTCAAACTTCTGCAATCCGGCTTTGAGAGCGCGAGCAGGAGCGCGAAGAGCAGAAGACATATTTCATTAACAAATACAGATCACTCTCCCACAGAATAAATGAGAGTCCCGCGCGACTAGCATGCCTCCGCGATCAATCGTGGCACTCAGAAAGGGAATTTATTAAGTTATTTATTTATGCATACTTGAGTTCGGACATACAGCACACCGAATAACTGATCGAGCGCGTGAAAGCACACCCAATTCGTGCTACATACAAACCCCGGTGCGTTTTTTATAATGCGAAACATTTCTCAGCGAACTTCTGCGACATTGAGTCTATCTATCTATCTATCTATCTATCTATCTATCTATCTATCTATCTATCTATCTATCTATCTATCTATCTATCTATCTATCTATCTATCTATCTATCTATCTATCTATCTATCTGTCTGTCTGTCTGTCTGTCTGTCTGTCCTGTCTGTCTGTCTGTCTGTCTGTCTGTCTATCTATCTATCTATCTATCTATCTATCTCTATCTATATCTATCTATCTATCTATCTATCTATCTATCTATCTATCTATCTATCTATCTATCTATCTATCTATCTATCTATCTATCTATCTATCTATCTACGATTTTGTGCCCTCCTGATCGTTTCTTTAATGGGACGTATACCAAAATTAGTATGGCACGACATAAATGTACGACGAGCATAAATGATAGCTCGTAACACGAAAATCTTGAGATGCATGTAATGAACGACATGATTTACATGCCACGGCCTTGGTCCTCTTGCGGCTGTTTACTTCATATATACGAAAATTGGTACGGCGTGACAAGATTGTCTGTCAAATATAAAGGACAGGTCCTATCGTGCAAACCATGACATGCATGTCATATACAGCATGATTTACATGACATGGTCTCGGGGTGCTCGCGACCGTTTAATTACATATATATATGCCAAAATTGGAAGGAAGAAGCATTTCTGTATGGGGAACATAAATGACACTTGGTCACATGGAATCATCGTATGCGTGTCATGTACGCTATGACATAAATGCCACGCTCATGTGCGCTTGCGGCCGTTTCGCTGCCTGACATGTACCAAATTTGGTACTGCGTGACGTGACTGTATCAACATAAATCACAAGTGGCAACATGTAAATTTACATGCAGGTGATGTAGAACATAATTTACCTGGCACGCGCATGGTGCACTCGCGGCCGTTTCGCTAGCTTGATAAACACCAAATTGGTATTGCATGACGTGACTCTACGAAGAGCATAAATGACAGGTGGTGACAGGACAATCATGACGCGCATTTCATGTGCAGCATGATCTACATGCACGCTCCGCCTCATGGGGTGTTCGCGGCCGGCTTGCTAGCTTGGTATACCCCAAAACTGGTATTTGGTGACGTGACAGTATCGCGAATATAAATTGGTGACGGTAACATGAAAATCATGACAAGCATGTCGCGTACGGCATATTTACATGTCATGCTCATGGTGCGCTCGTGGCCGTATTGTTAGCTTGATATACACCAAAATTGGTATTGCATGACGTGAATGTACGACGGACTTAACTGACAGGTGGTAACATGACAAGATGACATGCATGCCGTGTAGGGCATGATTTACCCACCACGCTCATGGTGCGCTCGCGGCCATTTCGCTAGTTTGATGTAAACGAAAATTGGTATGGCATGACGTGACTGTAAGAGGAATGTAAATGACAGGTGGTAACATGACCATCATGATACGCATTTTATTCGCAGCGTGATTTACATGCCACACTCAGCATCATGGGGCGCTCGTGGCCGGTTCGCTAGCTTGGTATACCCCGAAACTGGTATTTGGTGACGTGACTGTATGACGAATATAAATGACCGAGTGTAACATGAAAATCATGAGATGCATGTCGTGTAAGGCATGATTTACATGTCATTCTCATGCTGCACTTGCGGCCGTTTCGCTATATCGGCATGTACCAAATTTGGTGTTGCGTGACATGACTATAAGAAAAACATGAATCACGGGTGGTAATATGAAAATCATGATATGCATGTCATGTAAAAATGTAAAACATGATTTACATGCCACGCGCGTGGTCCTTTAGTGTGCGTTTCGCTGGCTTGATAAACACTAAAATTGGTATTGCATGACGTGACTGTACGACGAGCATAAATGACAGGTGGCAACACGACAATTATGACATGCATTTCATGTGCAGCATAACTGACATGTCATGCTCATCGTGCGCTCGCGGCCGTTTCGGTAGCTGGATAAAGACTAAAATTGGTATTGCATGACGTGAATGTACGACGACCATGAATGACATGCGTTAACATGGCAATTATGACACGCATGTCGTGCAGGGCATGATTTACATGTCGGACTCATGGTGCGCTCGCGGCCGGTGTGCTAGCCAGATATACACCTAAATTGGTGTTACATGACGTCACTGTACGACGGACGTAAATTACAGCCCGTAACATGACAACGATGATATGCATGTGATGTAGTGCATGATTTAGATGCCAGGCTCATGGGCTGCTCGCTGCCGTTTGGCTAGCTTGACTTACACCTACATTCGTATCACACGGCGCGACTGTATGATGAGCACAAATGACAGATGATAACACGACAATCGTGACACGCATTTCATGTACAGCATGATGCCACACTCATGGTGCGCTCGCGACCGTTTCCCTAGGCATTGATATACACCAAAACTGGTATTGCGTGACTTGACTCTATGGCAGACATAAATAAAAGGTCCTAACAAGCAAATCATAACATGTATGCCATTTAGGGCATGTTTACATGCCACACTCATGGTCTGCTCGCCGCCGTCTCGCTAGCTTGCCATACATAAATATTGGTGTTGCGCAACATGACACCGTCTTGGGGCACTTCCAGCGTTTTGTTAACTGGATATACACCAGAATTGGCATGGCTCGACATGAGTGCGTGACAAAGATAAACAACAGGGCGTGCATTGCATATACCAGAATATACGGCTCATTATATTAAACATTGTACATGCATGAATGCATGACAAATATGCCATATATAGTGAACTAGATGTGATGACATGAACGGCTTCGTGTGCCTCAAAGGCAAAGAACGCGTTGTTGCAGCTATTTTGCTGGCTGTTTCTCATTACATCGATTGCCACTGTACGTGGAACCTGCCGGATTGTTTTGCTGTTATCATTTTGTTCTCACTTCTGTTTGCGTTTTTTCATGACAATCTTTTTAGTTATGTATTTTTTATTATATAACTTTTTTTTCTGAGTAAAAATGAAGGGGTGCGGCAATTTCAGCCTTGTATCATGGTCAAAGTTTACACAAAGCTGGAGCGGGTCGTATGTATCTCTTCTCGCGTTTGTACGGCCTGGCGCCGCGGGCTAACTGCTGAGCCATCTGAACGTGGCCTCCAAAGGTGTGACGTGCAGAAGCGACAATTCTTCAATTCGCCTTTTTCGCTTGCTTAGGCTGCCCTTCTTATCTACCCCACGAATGCAATACAGGAATACCCACCCACCTCCGGGGGCTCTCCGTCTTTCCTTCTCTTCCGTTCTTCCTTCCGTTCATTCTTTTGCTCGTTTTGCAGCCGCTGACAGATAGCTCAGCAGTTGTTGCTGTGGCTTTCTTCGTTTTCTTTTTTTAATTGTGCGTTTGGCCACCAAACTGGACGGGTGGCCCTTTGCTATGGGTGATATCGCGTCATTTCACTTAGACCCTCTGCAACAGCCTGCACCACTAGCCGAAACTGTTAGAAGGAAATAAATATTTGTTTGCTTCTTATATTGCAGTACAATCGAAGTATTTCACAAGTTATCTTATGGTATCCTGAAGAAGCTCACTTTATGATATATATATATATATATATATATATATATACAGGCTGTCCCATGTAACTTGAGCCAAGACTGAAAATGAAAGGCACTTCAAAGACAAATTGAACCAAACGTATACTACTACTACTCGCACTACCCTATAGATACTCAGACTGTTTTTTATTTTCCCCTAAACTAATAAGGTACTTATTTTTAGTTACTTAACTTTTTAATTATTGGGTCAAAACCCAAAATATGAACACTGAGCTGTAGAGCACTTTTAGAAACCACGGACTGAATTGTTTCCTGTACGATACGACTCGCGGTGTCATTTTTTCCGCGTTGTAAAGAAAGCCCGCGAAATTTGAAAAGAGGCCACGTGACGCACCGCGAGCGCAATGCTTAAGTGCTGCTCTCAAACGTGCAACCGGTGAACGAGGTCGCCCGCGGCTGCCACCGGGAAGCGACCGGGTGCTTTGAAAGTGGCCGATGTTTGGGCGCCCGTCTTTTGTTCAAGTGACGGTGCAAATGCACGCTGCTGGCCGAGCGCTGCCGAGATAAGCGTCCAAGACGGATAAATAAAACAAGAAAATAGCTTTATTGCCTCTTTTGAACTTGAGACGCGTAAAGGGAGGCGATGACGTGAAGCTAGTCACAGGTGGCGGTGGGTAGGCGAGCGGCATGAGGATACTTTTTTTTAACACGAAAGTGTTTTATGCCGGGGTCCACCAAGACTTCATTGACGTATTTTCGTCACGGAAATGACGTCGAAAAAATGTACACGATCAGATGGCAAAGATGTTCAAAAATGTTCCGATGGCAAAGATGGCAAAAATGTTCCGTCAACGGGCATCGAACCCACCACCGCGGGGTCCACAACAACACATGCCGGGCGCGCTATCCACTGCGCCACGACCACACACTCTAGAAGCTTTACAAACGCGCCTTTCATATCTAAAACAAAAGGCTCCTGCGGCGGTGGAATATACGCTGGGATCAGCGGCAAGGATGAGCCAGAGGAGAGGAGTTGTGCGGCACTGGCGTTGGACGGCGGACGGCCGACCCATAGTCAACAGATCGCAGTCTGTTAACAGATCGCGCTCTAACAACGGTCTGGTAGCGATTCGGGCAAAGAAAATGCTTGCCTGATTTCCTGTCGTACAGCTTCTGCAACAGAAGCCATTGCAGTTTCTTGCGGAGTGACAAGGAGGCTACGGATCTCTTCACGAACATCCTCGCAAATGAACTCATGTAGAGAACCCCCAATGCCGGCCGTGAGAGCAGAGACACTGATCGAGGCGTTGCTTGGTCGGTCGTAATAGCGGCACCGTTGCTATAGGGCTCGCTCGATAGTTGTAGCCTCTCGGACGAATTCCGCAACGGTTGTCGGCGGGTTGCCAAGAAGACCGGCAAACAGTTGTTCTTTGGCGCCTCGCATCAAATGTCGCAGTTTCTTGGCTTCACACGTATCAGGGTCAGCTCGTCGAAATAGGCGGGTCATGTCCTCCGCAAACATGGCGACACTCTCACCCAGTTTCTGTATACGCGACTCGATGAGGTGCTGAGCCGAATCGCGGCGTTCGTTGTTGGCGAAGGTGCTGCGAAGTTGCGGCCGAAATTCATCCCAAGAAGAGAATGTGTCCTCGCGGTTCTCATACCATGTACGAGTGCTGTCATCTAGTGCAAAGTTCTTCGACGTCTTCATAAACCTCACCGTAGAAGGCCTCGGGAATCCGGGGCTGCTCAACGGTCACCTGTGAAGCGCCTCCAGTTGCCATTTCTGCAGACGAAGTCCTTGGCTGGAGAGGTGCCATGGGGATTGCCTCGGGACTAAGGCCTCGCTGTCGGCGACTGTAGCGGTGGACAGGAGTATCCACTGCAGGAACAGGTTCCGGTGTCGGGCTGGAAGTGCCGGGTTGTGGAGGAGTCCCGAGCATCAAACGTAGAAGTCCAGCACCTCCACCAGTGTCCCAACGCGGAACGTTGCGACGAGGAAAGAGTCTGTATTCAGATAACACAAGAGCAGACGCCTCAATGTCGTCTTCCTCAGAGAGCCAAGAACTGCAGCTCGTGTGCTCGCTTCTTTGTCCTCTGTCGTCCTGCCGGCTATTGATCGTGAATATATGCGCAAGGATATGTAAGTTCCTTACGTTCACTTATGTGAATTCACAGCGACTACAGATAAATACGTAAAAAAGTTAGCGCACCCTCACTAAGTTACCCAAGGCTGGGTGAAGCAGAGCTGGTGGGCGCTTAGCTGGTCTTGGATTCGCTAAGCTTTTATCCCGCTTCCTGTACTATATTATACATGCCCATGACTGCTCCCTTTTGGCAGCGGGGATGTTTCAGGCGACTGTAAATGCTTTGATGTCTGCAGAACGCCACCGGTGGGTATGCGCCACAGGAATTGGGCAAATCCCACCACCGAATACAGCAGGTGCTATAGTAAAACAAAAGCACTGCTCCGGGATGTGGAGCACGTGAAACACGTTAAGGAGAGAGAGAGGGAGAAAGGGAGGGAGAAAAAAGCTGTAAAAAAATAAAGAGAAAGATAGTAGAAAACGGAATAAATTATAAAAAGAGAGGGAAAGAGAAAGAAACAGGCTCGAAAACGAGATAGAGGAAATAGCGTGCAAAAGCGAAAAGAGAAATGAAGAGGAAAAAAGAAATGGAGCGAAAAAAGCACAGAGAGAGACAGAAAGAAAGAGAATAAGGAGAAACAATATTAGAAAGAGCTAGAAATAGAAGGAAATAGATACAGAGAGTAAAAAGAAATAGAAATAGAAAAGCAACAGGTACTAGCAGCACATATGAGTAACACAGAGAAAGAGAAAAAAAGACAAGAAACAAAAAAGAAATAAAGACAAACAGGGAAGGCTACCCAGCTTCGCTCTTCGTTCAGGCTTGGTGCGAAGCTACCAAAATGTTTGTCCTATGCTATTTTGTGTCGGTTCTTTCTATCTCTTTTTCTCTGTCAATTTCTTTATCTGTCTTTCTACCATTTCTACCTTTCTTCAATTTTTAGCTCTCTATTTCTCTCTCTTTATCGCCCTTTCTACGCTATGCTTTACTCTTCTCCTCTTCATTTTCCTCCTCCTCACACTGACTTCCCTCTCCTACGCCCTGGAACTAATTCACTTTTATTTCCTTATATTATACAAGGTTATGCTACGCGCTGCTAGCGTGCCTGATTTGCCCAGTGAATACGGCGCTCGCTTTCGGATCATGGGTACACGGGTTCCAATCTCGGCCGGTCAAGAATTTCTCATTTTCCTTTCTGCTTCCTTCTTTAGTTCTCCGTACTCCTTGTCTCGCCCATCAGAGTCTCTGCATTCCGCGCCGGGGAAATCGGCTCACGTGTTCTGGGATCCAAGCAGAAGAGGACGCACATGAAGAAGAGGACGAATAGAGCACGTGCCGGTCAATCATGATGACTATTTTAGATGCGAAGCAGCTTTTGCACTGGGCTTTGTCCGTAGTTCCATTGGCGACCATCTGCTTCCTAAAACCTACCATAGCCATCTGTAACATACTGAGCGCACGCTCGCGCCAAGATGTCTTCTTCGGCTTATTCTTTGACCGCCTTGATGATGATACGTGCAGAGAACTTTAGGGGCCAGGGCTGCCATAGGCTTCCCAAGCAACGCTTAGCGGCGCTGCTGCTCTTGACAGGCAGCGCCATCTCTGGCAGAAAAAGAGAAACTGGGGCGTGATCAGCGAACGTTTTCTCTTCTCTCCACCGCGTTGCCGCTCGCTTCCGTGCACGTGCAGAGCTCTCGCGGTGCACTTGCGGCGTCTCACAATGTACCGCGTGCAGTGCGGCTTCAAAAGGATCTTCAAGCTTGACAGGCGCTTCCGAAAAGCAAACTTGAAAAGGAGAAAGGCTCGTCAATCACCTTAACGGTGAAGAGCATACTATCGACGACAACGACGCCCGACTCAAAGCGAAATGCATTTCCCAAGTCGCGATTACACCGTGTAGGACGTATACCTCAAGGTAAGTCTCATTCTGTCATGTTAAAGATGAATAATGGTCCACGTGCACTCCGAAATGAAGCCGTACACGCTATCGATGTTCTGCGGTGTGGACTACGAATCATATGATTGTTGTTTTGATATGGCATGCTTAACAGTAGCAGCCGTGTACTTTCGTGAACAAACGTTTGCGGCGTGCGAAAAAAGGAAATTACACGGCCATGGCCCTGTTTCCTGAGAAGGTTAGAGTCAAGTCCTCCGTGCCGCTGGAGAATCACCCGCCGATTAAGACGCGAGGCAGCTAGCTGAGCTTTAGCCACTGTGAAGCAAGATGAACTGCTCGCCTTGTTTTTTCGGCTCTCGTGTCATGCTTGCAGTCTCTTTTTATGATATCGACTTGACAGAGGTATAAAACGTGCTGCGCGAACGCGGCTACAAAATCGCACAAAGTCAGAAGGTTACTTCAAGGTTGCAATTGCAAAGCATGTATTAAGTGCCAGTTGTATTTAGCGGCTTAAATATATATCACACTAATAAAGTGACAAAAACAAAGAAAACCTGCAGAACGATGTCAAAGCTTGCTGAAAATGCACGGACGTCCGTTCCGGCGTGATAAAGCAGCCTTCCCGACGCGTGCATTGCAGGCGTCGGACTTCTGACAATGTGCCGAGTTCAGTTGAATTCAACCAACCGCGCAACGCTAACGGTATAGCGCGAGTGTGAACGTTCAACAACGAGGGGTAGGTCTCACTGACACGGGGAATCAAAACACAAAGTTGCTTCACCTACAACCGTAACTGGACTTTCACAATGCGAGAAGACAGCGTGTAATCATTACTGTAGTCGCTGCGTGCATGCGCCGCGTTACTTACCGATTCAGGTAGTCGAAGCAAACGAAAGCGATGAACTCAGACAACCAAATAGAAGGCGAGAGACAGCGCTGTCAGCTATCCACGCTTGCCGCCTGCATTTCTCGTGCGACACGACCGGGAAACAATAGTTTCACACGTAAATCGCGTGCCTTGGTGTTGTCTGCACTGTTGTGGCTGGCTTCTAAACCGCAATACTTCGGACCACGCTTGCGCTTCCGCGGGGTCGCTTCTGCCATCGCGGAAATGGGCAGCTTCGCACAGCAAGCCTCTCGGTTCAACGTACCCAGCTGACGGCCCCCCAGTTCCCCGCACCGAGAGAAGAACGCGAGCGCACGTGCGCTACCGCTACCGTGAAAGGGGCTGAGTCGGCCGCGCGAAGGTTCAGTTTTCCGACAGAGCCGCTGCGCGGCTGGCGCGACGCTGTCGTCGCGCCGCAAACTTGAGCTTGGGTTCCCTATATGCTATCCTAGGTTGGCGTAACGTAGACAAAACCACGTCTGCTGGCACGCGCTAGCGCGTTCGGGCAGGTGGCATTGGTTCGGGCCGGTGTAAGAGGCTGGCTAAGACGCTGTGGCCTCTCCCCCTTACACTCTCTCAGCAATCATGTGATGGCGTCGGCGAACAAGATTGTGCAGACGCGCGATGAACCAACGCATTGTATCCTAGTCAGAACGCGCTGGCACGCGCTAGCGCGTTCGGGCCTCTGTAAGGGGCTGGGTAAAACGTTGTGGCCTCTCCCCCTTACACTCTCTCAGCAATCACGTGATGGCGTGTGGGAACGAGACCCTGCAGACGTGCGATGAACCCGCGTTGGGAGCTCCAGCAAGAGTTCCGGTCGAGTAACAGCAACTGTAGTGTATTCATGGTGTGCTCCACATGCAAGGACGCGTTAATATCGGGCAAGGTACCCGTGATGAACGGAACTTTAAGTTGACCCATGCACTCCTTCGCATCCCCCACATGGTTCCCTTCAGTGGGAGATGGTGACATTTTTGAGGGGAACGAGGGGGGCGTGTTGAACCAACCTCTATACATGTTCGTGCATATGTTTTTATGCGTGATTGTATATATACACATGCGTGATTGCGATCGCTGGGGCGCGTGCTATCTGGGCAAGCATCAGTGCACGGCTCTGATGCCCTTCTACGTGTTGCGCTCTCAACGCGAAGAGACTGTGCGAAAAGAGTATTACTCCCTGGAGCAGCCGTATTCTCTTACACCAGCGTTTTGTAGAGTTACGCGATATTGGATCAAAAAGAGTTAGCTGCTAGCCTTAGTCCATATATGACTGAAACTTGGGCTAGATGGAACGGCAGCGCAACCACACACGGACAGAAGGAAGAAGGTACATGGAACACAGCACTGTGTTTCGTATACCTTCTTTCTTCTGTGCATGTGTGATTGCGCTGCCGTTCGGTTATGAAGTTCGTATAACATTACCAGTTGTTGCTATCGCATTCATTGCTTCGCCCTTGCGGTGAAACTGTGATATTTTCTATCTACGACACACGCCAAACGCGGAGGACAATAGCTCTGCTGTAGAAGGAGTGGGCGGCAGTAAATGTGTTTTCTCAATTGAGAATGTACAGATTTACGTACCTAGAAAAAGAGGCAACATTGCGTCACCTTAATACATATTGATTGTCCATGTGTCCGCGATATTTCTTGAGTCTATGCCCCGTTGTCTGCTTATTTCAGTTTATTGAAATTTATCAGGCTTGTAGTTTCGAGGATCGCAGAATCTCCACGTAAGTACACGATGACACACTCTTCACTCCTTGGAGTTTTCCTCGTTCCTTCCGAAGAAGTTTTCAAGTGCCTTTGCAGCGGCTTCTATTATGCTCGGAGGAGGAAACGCTTCGGCGCTGTAGGGGGCAACTATTAGCGCAACTGAAAAAAATGCAGATATTGCGTTTACATTTTACATATATATATGTTTACATATACATATATGTTATATATGTTTACACACAGCACACACACACACACACACACACATATACATATACATATATATATATATATATATATATATAATATATATATATATATACACTATATATATACTATATATATATATATATATATCGGTTGCGACAACTTGCACAATGAACTTTTTGACGTGCAAAAAAACACGCCCCTTGTGTTCATTCGGCATCCATGTGCGGATGCTGCAAGCGCTGCCTTTCTACCGAAGCGGCGTTCATTGCGCTAGCAAGCCGAAAATTTATTTTTATTACTTCATTTCGGCCTGATGTTTTGTCTACCTGAAATAAAGTACACTTCGAAACAAAAAAAGTAACACCGTAAATTCACAGTCCAACATTCAGTATCTTATTGTAGATTAGGCTCAGGATTACTGCAAATATTTTTCCTTTCTTCCTACTTTTACGCCACCAATCTTACATCCATCCTTTATTTATTTCTATCGCGGAACAGTCTAACACTCTAGTGATGTCCTTTAAGCGCAAGGCTTTATGTAGGCTAGCTCCACGACATACACCCAAGTGGACATGTTCACAGTTAGTTGAAACGTGCTCCATCGCTTCCATACATTTCTCTCTGCAAGTAGATTCTTATCCTTCATCACAAAATGTCACTTCACAACTAAGCGTTTCACAAAAATGTCACTTCACAACTAAGTGTCTACTTCCTTATCCCGTATTTGCCCGTTGAGTTGTTACTCGGCCAGTTCTCATTCCATTCTTGCTATCCAATTAATCTTGTCCGCCTCTAATAAACCTACTCAGCAATGTCAACAGCTAGGCTAGCTGGCAATCTTCCACAATATTGAAACAGCGCAAACGGCAGGACAAGAGAAAAAAATAGAGGACGACCTTATTTTCATGTCTAGCGGTCCCATGCCACCAATTTCCCGGAGGGTAGGTGTGCCCTCCCAAGCGACTATTAATTTCGTTTTGCCGAGCACTTGGGCGGAAATGAGCTTGTACCTATTTTACCGGTAGGTACCCGGCGGCAGCCTTTCTCTGCCTCGCACAGCAGCAGTTTATGCTCGACTATTGGACAAATGCTGTGTTGGGCTAACGTGCGCCCAGGGGCCTTTACAGAACCGTATGGGGCCACCTTTCGAGACGAGTACCCAGAAACAACCGAGTGCCAGGTCGGTGTACTCCTCTACCCATTAGGAAAAATTGGTGGGTTCCCGGTCTGCACTGGGAGTCGAACCCGGTATCTCCCGCATTGGAAGCGGACGCTCAAACATGTAGCCACCGCTGCGGTGGCTAGATCTCGCTTAACCCTCCTCGTCGCTACATCGCTTACCCTGCCAGCGGTATACAAATGTATTCACGTTTCTACGCAATGCAACGTCATTTAGCAACAAAGCCGGGCAAGAGAAAGAAAAATAAGCGACACAGCGTTGCGGAAGAGGCATGACAGCAACCACAATGCGAGTAGGCGGAGAAAACATTTGCGTGCAAAGTAAATGAGCTGGCATGGCATATGGTTGCAGAGGCAGTCTCGAACACATATAACTCCACGACGACAACAATTTCCTATTGTAAACCTGGGGTCAATAGGTAGCGGAACACCGCACTTTTGAGTCCCGTGACCAGCAAGAATTACAGTGACGCTTCATTCCAGGAACTCCGGCTACGCTTATTGTCACAACTTCCAGGGGAAGTCAGCAGAGCGCCTCTGCTGATTTTACCAATCCCCTTTTTCTGTCTGGTGATAGTGAGGCTGCATGATAGTGAGTCGGCATTTTGATGTAGCGTTACACCGACAAAGGCTGACTGATGTGCCTGTGATCGTATGCGGCACCTGCGAGACTGGTTTCGTCAACGGGACATAGGTTCCCCTACTGGAGCAAGTTTCCAGAGGATGGCGAAACGAACTTCACCGTTTGGAACCTCTTCGAAGACTGCAAACATTGTGGTCTCTGCAGGCGCAAACGCAACTGAGACTGCGAACAGGCGCACGCTTCCTGTCCCTAGTCTTCGTGATTGTGTTGTATCTGCGCAAAATACTCATTAGCATATGTTGCCAACAAGGCCGTAACATCTAGCAAATCTTGCTTCGAAAAGGTCAGGTCGCGTCTTTGGCAGCTTGCAAAGGGTACAGTGTTTGCGTACAAGCCACCTAATTTTCCAAGGTCAATTTACGGAGCCGCTGACGCCTCCTCGGATACCAATAACCCAATTTCAGGGGCTTCACTACAACGGCAGCTCATGCAGAATGCCGGGACCGGTCGTGAAAGGCCGTGTAATAACTGGCACGTTGCCCCGTGCGCCAACCTTGGAAGAGTGAGGACGATAAACTCATGCTGGTCACACTGAAGAGACATTCTACTGGCGATGCAGAAGGAGACAGCCCCGATGGGCTTGCACGTCGCCCGCGTTCAGGGAAGGGAACGTCACAGTATTTGTTTTATTATCTCTGCGTTTCTGGTACTGGACGGGACACTCCCCAAGACCTCGACGTCCCCACGTGGGAGGCCTAGGCCAACGCACTTAAATTGCTGGTTGACAATAAAGTTTATTCCTCCTCCTCCTCTGCGTTTCAAAATCAAATAATACAGCTGCACAGCACAGGCTTCATATCTCGAGAAGCCGACTTAGGCTGAACTGATTAAGAACTGAGATGTTCATGTTAAAAAACGCGGCTCATCTCGGAAGCCAAGCGCCATGAAAAATTTATCATTGCGTGTTTTTTTTTTCTTACTCAGTTGCTTATTGGCGCATTTCTCGTAATGGGCTTTGACGATTTAGGGACATCTTGGTTTTGGGACGTTAAACCCCAGATATTATTATTATATTACGATTCAGGGACAGTGCTGCGAGCATTCCGCTGTCCTATAAAGCCAGAACAGCCAGGGGCTGAAGGGCAGGACAGCATTGCTGGCAGGAAGCCTAACTCGTTTATTTGGATCGTCAATGTAAGAAATTGCTATGGCAAATGAATACGCTCAGACGACATTTGTTTAGTTGTGCTGCCTTGCCCAGGGCTGCTGTGCTCATTCTTTTCTGAAATGCTCTTTCACCTTTTTGCTACATTAAGAGGACGTTGAAACTTTGCCTATACCTGGACCTGACCTAACCTTCCTCTACGAATTGATAACTGAAATTACTAAGGATGTTGCGGAACTTAATGATGACGAACGCTCTCCCATAGAATTAAACCTGCAAAAAGTAGAAGCCCTAGACGAGGAGAACTCCCTCTGTGTAACCATGGGAAACAAACTACCGTAATCGCTTTCAGCTATGGAGGCGAGGCTAGAAGACCATGAAACCACTTCGCACTGTCTAACCTCATGCAGAACAAAACGGCAAAGTACGGTAAAGAAGGCAACAGGGACATTTCTGGTACGATTATTGAAAATGGAACAAGAAGAGTACTTGACATGGAACCAATAAGAAAAGAGCGAACAGATACACTAGGCAGACCTCTTAATAAAGCGTGACCGATCATACTAAAGCATCAGTATTTCCGAGGAAATACTAATGTACTGACGAATTGTTATAAATTAAAGGAATCAAACTTTGTGGTGGGTCCGAACTTGCGCCCCTTCTAGCCAATATCAGAAAAAAGACTATAACAAGAGCTCAGGCAAAGAAAGAGGCCGGTGAACAGGTCACTCTTGTGGCTCAGAACTTAAGAATTAGGAACAATCAACATTGACGGAATGAATACGCAAAGTCCTTTCGTAATAAAACAAACAATCATAAAAAAAAAACACGAAGAATCGCAGGTGCACGCGCAACGTCTACGCAACACTGACACACCAATTAAAATTGGCAAGCAAATATTTGCAGCATTCTTCCTATGACTGCCTGGTTAGAATCACTTTTACTCAGCGATGATGTGGACTTTCAGACTCACGGAAAGGTTGCTATTAAGTGCCACCGAGATAACGTCGCCTAACTTCGCAAGCTCACCTTAAGAGACACGTGTTAGATGTATGATTATCTTAATACGACGAGATGCTGCTTTTACTGCGCTTCCCGAAGATGAAAGATTGGAAGCTGTTTATTTTTGTAAAGTAAATATCACTTCCCGTCCTAAAATACTTGGATGTGTTTATCGAACTACTTCGTCAGACACAAATTCCATGCATTCCTTGTGCCAATACGTGATCATCACGCTTTTAGAAGTAGGATTATGCCGATTGACGATATTAACATCCTTAATATCGACTGGCTACATAAGCACCATCAGTCACCTTGTCGAGAAATAATTGTCGATACTGCGGAAACTTCTGAAGTTAAACAGCCCACTCGTGTACGAGGGCATTTTTTCTACATATGATCTCGCTTTTCTTAGCGACCATTTTCCACATCTAACGCTATCATTGTGCTCACAGACGACATATCCTAGGATATGATAGTGTTATGTTTCATTGCGGCGCGCGAGTGTCAGTTTTAACTTTTCTCAGTTGCAGTAACGCTGATGACACGAGCATTCTCAACCACCTAACACTCGAATTCAGTTCGTTTGAGCAGCTTGGTAGCCATCCGAATGCCGATATTGAATTGTTGTTGCAGATTGTTTTGTCCTACTCCATTGCTTATAAGCAGGGCTCTGTGTTTTCGGAATTTCGTTTTTCTTGAAATTGGAGGGTGTTTTTCGGAGTTTATTTTATGGGAGGATATTCGGCGTTTATCGGAATTTATTTCACGTCAATCTCCAATTCTCGGAAATCCGTCGTTTAATTTTGCAGTATCGGTTGTTACACTGTGTTTCGATTATTCTTATTAATTTTATTTCGAACAAGGATGTGTTCCATTGTTACTGAGAATCCCGTTTCTCCATCCTATCATTTTTTCGCAGTTGCTGCTCATTTGCCCTGTTAATAAGACGGTTGATGTGCAGTGCAGTAAACTCGCAAAATGCTCGTTCTATTAGATGCGAAGCATCTTATGAGCGAGCTTGATCTATTGGCATCCGCGCTCTACTGCGCATGCGCCTACCTCCCACTTTCTCTCCTTATCGCAGGTGTTCGGTCGCCTTCTCTCCTCTCCTACCGCGTGCTGAAGCCGCGGCACAGCCTCTCCTCCCACGTGATGCAGCCGCGCCGCAGCCAAACACAACCTGTAACCCACTATCTCGTCTCCCTCCCCCATTTCATGTGTATATAAGCGCGTGCACTCTGTCGGCTTTCGTCATTCTCGCTTCGCTCCCGTTCAGATGAGTTGTAACGTCAACGTCGGCGTCATTCTCGCTTCGCTCCCGTTCGGATGAGTTGTAACGTCAACCTCGGCGCCAGTTTCAGCAGCACTCCAACCTCTGCCGAGATCGTCGCGGAACAGCATCAGCGCAGGGCTCGCTACGTAATGATAACACAAACACTTAATGCAAACAGCACACACTAACGGAAACGCTGAGTGAACGTAAACGGAAACTTGGTGTGCACCCTCAATACTGCTTCGCATCCCCTCATGGTTCCCTTTAGTGGGAGATGGTGTAATTTTTACGGGGGAGGGATAGCAGGAGCTAGTCGAGCTCCTTCTCAGGTTTTTTGTCCTAGCCTTACTCATCTTCTTGATGAAATGTAAAGGACCTATTATTACTAATAATATTATTCTTCTCAACACTTGGAAAACTAGGATGAAATGATATCTGAAGACGCAAAGATGCGAACACACTAAGTGTATTTTAGATGTCTGGAAGGTTTGAACGCACAAACATGTACACATATACATACCAGCACAAATCCTTGAATACAAAACACCTACGTTTGTTCGTATTACAACGTTACAACTTGTTGTAGTAGACTCGAGCAAACTATACGAGTTTGCTGCCACTGACGGAGGTGCGCTCCTTTGGATTGATGATTCTCAGATTTCGAAATACCCTTTGAACGTGGAAAATGCCATTTTATAATCGCATTTTTTCGCATCATTCCGAATTGCCCAAAAGTTTGCCGGCGAGTGTTTATGGAATGTATTCCTAATTTATCCGCATCACGGAGCCATACTTATAACATATCAACAAAAACGAAGAAATCAAATAAAATAAATTCATGGTTCAAACAGGACATTATTTGTGAAAACATGAAGTATTGCGCCTCACGGAATCTTCTAAATGAGCATTGAACCTCATAACTAGTAAGAAGCTTAAGGAAGCTACCAGTTCTATGGGGCCACAAATTAAGGCAGCGAAAAATGGCTACTTTACATTCACATTAGTTCCATTCCGCAATGATCCACCTTGAAATTTTGGAACTACTTCAACACAATAATTGAAAAACCGGTACATACCCCCGAAGGAGAGTTAGAGTGCTAACTTGTTCGCTGAACCGTTTCAATATGACAAGCCTGCGTTAGTTCTCTCGCCAGCACATTCCCACTTCAGCCCAGAACTGTGAAGCTAGTCAGCATTGCCTCACAGGCACAGGTCCTACAATGCATAGGTAACTGAAAAGCCAAATTATTTTTAACAGATCGCTCGTTCTCCCGTGCTTGATTGTTTACGCAACGGCCCGTCTGCCCGATATATGCGATCTGTAAAAAATTTCATTTTTGTTTTACCTATGCATTGTAGGATATGTGCCTGTGAGCCAGTGCTGAGTAGCATTTGAACTCTGGGCAGAAGTGGGAATGAGCTGGCGAGAGAACTAACGGAGGCCTATCATATTAAAAATAAACACAGTGATTGTATCAGTAACACTTGTGATGTGCAGCGCAGTAAAGAAACTCGATTATGATGTGAATATGCCTTGTTCGTCCACTCCTGATTGGCGCTGTTGAGTGTCTTGTACAATACTCCTGCGCGCGCTACTCGGCTGTGTACATATCTAGGAAGACTTTTCTGAATAAAGCTTAGTTGCAAGTAGCGCCTGTCCAGTGCATCTGCGTTCCTTCCTTGACCTGTACCATTTCCCGCTATCCAGTTTTCAAGATTGTAAACCAACTAGCCCAGCAAGATATTTTGTTAAGCTTATCTCTAGCCTGTCGAACGCAGCTTGTAAGAGTATCTGAGCAAGCATCGGAGGTAGCATACCATACGTAAGGGGTACTGCAGGGCAGCGCTTACGCTCCTATTTTGTGTATTGTTACTGGCAAGCCACGCCAGCCCACTGGAACTAACATGAGGCGTTTCCCCGATAATTGAATAACTTTTAAAGAAGCAAAATAACCGGCCAAACACAAAGTCATCGATAGTGCCTTGATATCAATGTCAGAAGTCTGTGCGAAATGGCAGATCCCTTTAATCACAAGAAAGTCAGAATTCTCATAGCCTCCTCGGTCCAGGAGTACCCAAATGGGTACCGTTGTTATAAAGGCTACAGATCGCGACAGTTCAATATTCGTGAGTTCAAATTCGCCTTGCCATAATAGACATATGTTGCTTTCCCTAAGGCCCGAGAAGCGGCGCCGTGTGTCCAGCCAAACGAGCAAAGATCGCTGCGCGCTGCACGAGCGCTCGGCTGCGTCCTCGTCGTAAATGAAAGCTTTCTTTCTCAGTTGTAGCCTAAACGACACCATCTATGGTACATTGCTTTAACTATAGAGGCGCGAAAGAACATATTAAAAGTGATTTCGTTCTTATAGTTTTGTTGCACGCAGTCATACAGAATTGAAAAGTTCAGAATACCCATTTGGGAACTGTGGGTCTCAGTTGTGTTTCTAATGTTTTTGAGCTAAGTACCTGACTAGCTGACTAGTCACGCTAGCTACTCGCATTTGACTAGTAGTACCAGTCAGTGGCGTAGCCAGGGGGTGGCACAGCAAGCCCGTGCCACCCCTCGCCCCTTCGCTGACTTGTTTTTCTCGTATGGAATACTGAGCACAAAATTACACTCGACCAAACTTACCTGCCTGGACTCCATGACGCCTCAAGGGTGTGTCCCAACCCCAAAAAATGAACAACAAATTTCTGCCTACGCCACTGGTACCAGTAGCTACTAGTACCTGACATCACCAGCTGACTATTCATCATCATCATCATCAGCCTGTCTACGCCCACTGCAGGGCAAAGGCCTCTCCCATGTTCCGCCAATCAACCCGGTCCTGTGCTTTCTGCTGCCACGTTATACCTACAAACTTCTTAATATCATCTACCCACCTAATTTTCTGTCTCCCCCTCACGCGTTTGCCATCTCTTGGAATCCAGTCAGTTCCCCTAATGACCACCGGTTATCCTGCCGACGTGCTACGTGCCCGGCCCATATCCATTTCTTCTTCTTGATTTCAACTATGATATCCTTAACCCCCGTTTGTTCCCTGACCCACTCTGCTCTCTTCCTGTCTCTTAAGGTTACACCTATCATTTTCCTTTCCATCGCACGCTGCGTCGTCCTCAATTTAAGTTGAACCCTCTTTGTAAGTCTCCAGGTTTCTGCTCCGTAGGTAAGTAGCGGTAAGATGCAGCTGTTATATACCTTCCTCTTGAGAGATAGTGGTAGACTACCATTCATGATTTGATAACGCTTGCCGAATGAGCCCCATCCCATCTTCATTCTTCTAGTTATTTCACTATCATGGTTCGGCTCCGCGGTTACTACCTGTCCTAAGTAGACGTACTCCTTTACAACTTCCAGTGTCTCGCCACCTATCGCAAAGCGCTGTTCTCTGCCAAGAGTGTTCCACATTACTTTAGTTTTATGCATATGAATTTTCAGACCTACTCTTCTACTTTCCGTATCCAGTTCAGTAATCATGAGCTGTAATTCGTCTCCCATGTCACTCATCAATGCAATGTCATCAGCGAATCGCAGGTTGCTGAGATACTCTCCACTAACTATTCTCCCTAATTCTTCCTAATCTAGCGCCCTGAAAACCTCTTGTAAACACGCGGTGAATAGCATTGGAGAGATAGTGTCTCCCTGCCGTACGCCCTTCTTTATTGGGATTCTGTCGCTTCCTTTATGGAGGACTATAAGACTGTGGATGCGCTGTAGATTTCTTCCATTATGTTTATATAGGCTTCGTCTTTGCCCTGAATCCGCAGTGCCTGCATGACTGCTGATGTCTCCACCGAATCAAATGCCTTCTCGTAATCTATGAAGGCTATGTATAGGGGTTGGTTGTATTCCGCGCATTTCTCTATCACCTGATTGATAGTATGAATATGGTCTATTGTTGAGAAGCCTGTACGAAATCCTGCCTGGTCCTTTGGTTGATTGAACTCTAATGTCGTATTAATTCTGTTAGCAATTACTTTTGTAAATAGCTTGTAGACAACGGACAGTAAGATGATGGCCTTGTAATTTTTCAGGTCCTTGACGTCCCCTTTCTTATGGATCAAGATGATGTTGGCATTCTTCCAAGATTCTGGTATCCTCCCCGTCGAAAGGCACTTCGTATACAGGGTGGCCACTTTTTCTAACATAATCTCTCCACCGTCTTTCAACAGGTCTCATGTTACCTGATCCTCACCAGCGGCATTGCCTCTTTGCATTCCCTTTAGGGCTTTCTTTACTTCTCCTGTCAATGCTGGTGGGATGTCAGATTCTTCTGGGATATTACTGCTTCTTACGTTATCATCCTGACTGTCTCGGCTGCTGTACAGATCTCTGTAGAACACTTCCGCTACCTCAACTATTCTATCCATATTGGTTGTGACCTTGCCTTCCTTGTCCCTTAATGCATACATCTGATATTTGCCTATGCACAGTTTTGTCTTCGTAGCTTTGAGGCTTCTTCCTTTCTTTAGAGCATGCTCAATTCTCTCCATATTATACTTTCTTATGTCGGCTACTTTACGCCTATTGATTAACTTCGAAAGCTCCGCCAGCTCTATTTTGTCTGTTGAATTTGAGGCTTTCATGGCTTGACGTTTCTTAATGAGGTTTTTCGTCTCTTGGGATAGCTTACCAATGTCCTGTCTAACGACTCTAGCCCCGACTTCCACTGCACACTCCTTAATGATACTAGTCAGATTATCATTCATTGCGTCAACCCTAAGGTCGGTTTCCTCGGTTAAAGCCGCTTACCTATTCTGAAGTGAAACTCTGAATTCCTGTACTTTCCCTCGCAGAGCTAGTTCAATAATCGGCTTCTTGCGTATCAGTTTCTGCCGTTCCTTCCTCACGTCTAGTTGAATTCTAGATCTTACCATTCTATGGTCACTGCATCGGATCTTGTTAACTACTTACACATCCTGTACAATGCGCGGGTGGTCGAACATTATGAAGTCTATTTCATTTTTATTTTCGCCATTAGGACTCCTCCACGTCCACTTACGAGTAGTCCGTTTTCTGCAGCAGGTATTCAAGATCCGTAAATTATTGCGTTCTGCGAACTCTACTAGTAACTCCCCTCTGGCATTTCTAGAGCCGATGCCATATTCCCCAACCTCATGATCTCCAGCCTGCTTCTTGCCTACCTTTGCATTAAAGTCGCCCATCAGTACAGTATACTGTGTCTTTACCTTACTCATTGCTGATTCTATGTCTTCGTCGAAGCGTTCAACGAGTTGATCATCATGGCTGGTAGTACGCGCGTAGGCCTGTACCACCTTCATCTCGTACCTCTTATTAAACTTAATTACGATACATATCACCCGCTCATTAATGCTACAGTATTCCTGTATATTGCCAGCTATATTTTTATGAATAAGAAACCCCACCCCTAGTTCTCTTCCGTCAGCTAAGCCGCGATAGCATAGAACGTGTCCGTTCTTCAGCACTGTATAAGCCTCATGTGGCCTCCTAACCTCACTGAACCCTATTACGTCCCATTTAACAGCCTCCAATTCCTCGATTAGTACAGCTAGACTCGCCTCACTAGATAAAGTTCTAGCGTTATACGTAGCCAAGTTCAGATTCTAATGACGGCCTGTCTGGACCCAGAGATTCTTAGCACCCTCTGCTGCGTCGCAGGTCTGACCGCCGCCTTGGTCAGTTGCTTCGCAGCCGCTGGGGACTGAGGGCCAAGGGTTAATTGGTGTATTCATGTGGGAGGTAGTGGCCAAGTACTACACCAGGGTGGCCAATCCTGCTCTGGTGAGGGAGTGCATTGCTGGCTGGGGTCACCAGTGAGGATGCACCCCAGGCCTTTTTACACAATTCCATCATCACGCGGATTTTTTTTTTAATCCGGTTGGGAATTGTCCGGCACCGGGATTCGAACCACGGACCTATTTCATGCGAAGCTGATGCTCTACCCACTACAACGCTAGTCACGCAGCCTCAGGTGGTCACCAAGTCAATATAAACTTGAATGGAGTGGACCTAATTTATCGCTGCATCTCGTACCACAGACGTTCCCTCCAGACGGGCAAATGCACACTAGGAGTTTTTACACATATTTTAGATCTTGCTTTCTGCAACAGTTGGATCGGATACCAGAGAGACTGCGAAAAGCCTCTGGCACCCAAGGCCGCCAGACAGACTAGATCTTCTGGATTTCAAATTCAACATCGCGAATGTGCTCCTCAAATTTGACACTGAACAGGGGGTAAGATCAAGCCTTAGTTCGAAGACCGATGAGCAGCCATCACCGAGTGCTGTGAAGCGGAGCAAAATAATCCGACTTCCACCTTATGAGGCGCAGTACGACCAGGTTGGACCCTTCCCGCAGCATGAAAAGCTCACATCTCAAATGAAGTGCCGCTACCCAGGATGCGGTAGCAAATCAACAGTGACATACTTGAAGATCGATGTTTTTCTAAGTTCCTAGAACCGCCACTGCTTTCTCACGTTTCACACTCGTTGAGACCCTGAGTACCCAAATGGGTACCATCAAATTTTGATACAACAGCTTAATTTTAAGGGTTCGCAATTTTTCTCCGTTTGTTTCCATGGGCGGGAAGCTAAATAAAACAGTTTCACAGAAGTTTTTTTCCTTATTGCATTCTTGGGATTCAGGAGCATAGAAAACTCGTGAACAAGACATATTGGCTGTTTCCTGCAACACCTGCGAAACGAAACCAACATTCCACAAGCAGCACAAGTATGTTATTGGATTAAAAATTGATAGTGCACTTCGATCGTAGGCACATAGCTAACTACGTTACGTCGTCTGGCCAGGAAAAAGTCATGCTTCCTTAAAAGGCAACTGTGCTCCTCACTGCTTGACACAAATATCTGAGCACTTTAAATCATTATTCGACGTATAATATAATGAGTTATCCTAGTATGGCGCCCGGCAAGAGGTAACTTAATTAACAAACTGGAAAATGTTCAGAACGAAGCCGTTAGGCATCTTCTATACAGTTTATCGTTTCACCATCACAATTCCTTGGAGGCTCTGCACCATTACACCAGAAATACCACACCAAGTCCACACGTAAGAAATGTAATAAAAACTTATTGATAGACAGCTTAGAATCAGGAGCTCTAGGTTTGCATCCAAATATGAAACCAAACAATCACGCAATAGTCAACTACTGCCATTACAGAAGCGTGGTTTCAGAACTAACTATTTCGTATATTCTTTCTACTGTAGCTGATTTGAGAAACGACGAGATCACCCAATTGGTGGGTATTAGTAACGATTTTCATAGCCTTATCATAACCACTTCCGAAGGATCCACAACTTAATTTGGTGCATTCTCTTATGTACCAGCCTAATTCGTGTGTACACGTTTGAACTCACATTTAAAAGCGTGAAAGTATCATATGGGAAACATTATCATGTGCATATGGCATGTCCGATTGTGCAGCCAATGACTCGCTTGACATCTACCTTGTGCATCGGAGGTGTACGACTTAAGGCATATTTATTTATTACGTGTTTATGTCGGTATTATTATCAATCCATACGAATATTTACATTGTGCCAAGAAACTTCCATACAATGTCACGCTACGATACAGGGTCGTCCATTCTTAGAACGAACGTGGCGCAGCATGGGCGCACTCGAAGGAGCGCCAGCGCACACGGCGCGACTGCACATCGAAGCTAAGCGGCGCACTCGCACAGGGGTGGCGTGGTCTTTCCTGAAGTGCGGGATCGGCATGTTTGTTTTGCTGTGTAGCACACCTATAAGCATGCTTGTAACGACTGAGCGTAGCGCAGTGGCGTTGCGTGAAAGCTCGCTTAGCTAAGTTGCAGCGCGTTGAGAAGTTTTTCGGTTACGATAACTGAGCGATTCCTGTTTTCATCGCCACAATCCGTAACGATTGAAAGCATTTTCGTAAATTGCTCAGGTTTGCTTTAGTTTATGTGATTTCACGCAGCAAAGAGGCTCTGGCTGTATGAGTGGCGCTGTGCAAGATGGCTTTGGATAAAGTCGACCAACCGGGGTTCCATAGCGTGCACTGGCATTACGTAATACACGATCGTGCTTGAATTCCAGGTCCATCAAAATTCAAGCAAAGCGCCTGGTTTTCTCCCCCCTCCCTTCTCTCCGCACGACTTAAAAATCCTGTCAGCGCCTCCGCTCACCGGCATTTGCCATTTGGCTTGCCGAGGTCGCTGCCAAGCTATTGTGGTTCATGCTAGCACGGGTGTGAAACATCCTTTTCTCTTCATTGTTACGTTATTACGCACCTCTTTAAAGACGAAGACTGAACCACACGAACACAAGCGCTGGTAATGTTCCTGCTGGTGACGTTGTTCCGGGAATGCAAATGATTAAGAAGCTTCTCGTTTAGCCAGGTGAACAATGATCAGATTATTTATAAAAGCCTAAGCTGCCTGACGTTCCTTTATCGGCTTATTTTTATCGTCTGACGTAACCTAACAATATCAGGATTTATATACGTGAGGTGCTCTTTCTATTTCGTTGCCAGTGCCTGTTATTTCGTAATTTCAGTGCAATAAATAACCGCGGCTGCTCAAAATTGTTTCGATCCCCTTCCTAGAGCGTCTCTCATGGAGGCAAAGTCGCTTCGTGTTTTGAAATAGCATAAGGTAAAGCAATAGTAAGAAGTTTGAGAAAATACACCGAATACACTCAGATTCTCTCGGATCAAAGAGGAAGCGCCCCGTTGTCGTATGCGGAACACTTCACAACGCGTTGCAATTCAGCTAAGCGAGCTTTCCCGCAACGCTGTTACGGCGCGCTTACTCACTAACAACATGGTGATAGGTGTACTTCACAGCAAAACAAGCACTACGCCGTCCCTCTGCGCATGCGCCGCTTAGCTTCGATACGCTGCCGCTTCATGTGTGCGGCCCTCCGCGGAGCGCAGCTAAGCTGCGCCATGTTCGTACTAAATGTGGACGACCCTGTGCACTCACCTACCTGCCTATAAAAAAGCTAAGAGTTCGTTTTGGTAGGACTGCTGAAACTCACCGAGTGCTGTAGCAAGCCCCATAGCAAGGTACTTGGCAAGGAAGCTGTCCATGTCTTCAACTGTAGAGGTGCAAGAGAAAAGAAGTTTCTCTCATAAGTATAGCTGTTTGCAGAAGCATTTGCGATGTATAGCGCTAAGTTGACAGCAGACGACTCGGCCGGTATCTTCTTGCGTTAAAGCTGAATGAACAAGTTTAGCACGATTGAGAAGTAGTACAATGTTCTTATGAGATCACTTGTGTAATTTTACACTTGCAAAATTGTTTTCAGGTCTTCACAGTCATTCGAAAAGAGCTATAATTGAATACATAACTGATATGGTAAACTTGTTGACACTTTCGCAATAAATATGTTAAAGTAATAAGCAAGCCTCAGATATTTGACTTCGACAAGTATTTCGACTTATATATGCTGTATTGAGTAATATACATTTATTCAAATGCGTAGTACTGAAATAACCTTGAGGAAAATGTTATTATCACATCAGAAAATTGAGTACTTGCCCCTACGAGCGTTTACTATCTCTGGTGTTGCTGTGAATCTTGAAGCTTTGTAAGCATTTCAGTATACACGTATTTGAAATTTCACTAATGTTTAAATGCGTGTTTTTGGACGGTAACTATGTGGTGGCCTTAACAGAAAAGGTATATCGCATGGTTACTCATCTAACAGATGTACTTGTCCTAAAGGAGACCTTTAAATCGTTTTCATGATTTTGTACAAACGCATTGAGCTGGTAATGCAACATCGAAGGAGAAAGTCTCAAGATGCAGTGAGCGTCGGGCTTTCGCTATCCAATCAACACCAGGATGTACGCGTCTGCGCCTGTGGCTTCACACCTGAAGATACAACCACATTGCCTGAGTTTACGCTTATTTTTAGGGCGATATTTTTAACGCGATAGTAACCATCTTTGCACTCGGCGAGTTTTCGCTGTCGTCCACGGCGCCGTCGTTTTATAGCTATCTTATACAAAAGTATGTGCAACCGCTGAAATTTCCAAGCGTACCTACTCATAACGATATTCGGTGGACAACAGCTTTGAGATACATGGTCCCATTATTATATGAGTATAATGTACTTGTGGTGCTGCTTTGTTAAGGCTTTAAAGAATGACATTGCTTTTTGGAATGGCAAGCAAAGCTGGAGGACATATTCTTCGCAGGTCTCACCAGCCTTATTTCGAAAGTCGTGCCAGTTTCAAAATTTGTTTAAACTTACTATGCCTCGTTGATTTCACTTTGTACAATAAAGAGCAAGCGCTTAATGCGTGCACATGCGGCAAATGACTATTGTTGCATGCAACTCTTGAAACTTGTTTTTGGATTATTGCTAAAATGGTCTTCAAATCGGCGTAGTCAGGAGGCTACATGTTCAAGA
This sequence comes from Rhipicephalus sanguineus, assembly GCF_013339695.2. Taxonomy (NCBI): domain Eukaryota; kingdom Metazoa; phylum Arthropoda; class Arachnida; order Ixodida; family Ixodidae; genus Rhipicephalus; species Rhipicephalus sanguineus. The sequence goes on along the minus strand of NC_051181.1, from coordinate 177,718,424 downwards.
AAAGTGCCAGCATATAATTTTAGAATAAAACCTAACATGTCGCTCAATTTAAGTTGGCTTACCGTTGAATTGTGCGACGAAAAAGCGGCGCTGCTAAGATGACTCGGGGTCGGTATTGAAACCGGAGGTCCGTGCTGCGCCTTTTAAATGCTGCAGAAAGGATTCTCAATCACTAAAATAACGTGTTTTGACGGCAATGCAGTGCAGGCGAAACATTGAATTTTCAAAGTGAATAGGGTATGAGTGCCTATAGTTATATTTACAGTCAACCGCTAATGAAAATTGTCCCCGCAGCTCTCAAGCGAACGATTACGAAAATCAAAAGTTTGGCTAAAACCGTTTCGACAATCTGGCCCAGCTGTCTTCTCTGAGGACACTTTCGAATTCCTCTGTAAAGAGTAGCTCTTGCAATTTAAGGCCGGTCGTCGACATACCGAGCACACACGGCTAAAATAAACAAAACAAAGCGGTAATGAGGACATTTAATTTATCAAAAGTGACCCATGTCTGACCATGCCACAAAATGGAAACTTGTAAAGGTTCATCGTACGAATGATCTGCCCAATATTGGACAGCAGTCTAAACGCCAATTGACCATGATATCCACCTACATTACGAAACATACTGCTGGCAACCTCAATTTGTCGCCGGTATATGAAATGAAGAAATGAAACGTTGTTTTTTACCCTGTGAAACAAGTAGAGATGCAAAAGAGGACGAATCGGCCTTCCAGCATACGCGCTTCTAGGCTGAACGCACTCTGTGACACCACCATGAAAACGAATTTCTATAAAACGTGTAATAAACCGTCTCTCCGAATTGTCCTATTTACAAGGATACTCTTGCGTAGAAGCCGAGCTCGTTGAGGTGCATGAAACTTGTTATTCATGGTATGAGAAGTCGGGCATCGCTTTAGCAGTAAAATGTTAATAATTAAGTTTTGTTCACTAGAAGACAGGGTAACGTTTGCGCAGCGGTGGACTTTGGGGCAATTCTGCGGACTTGTTATATCAAGCCAATAATTTATCGAGCGGGATGTGAAGCCATGGAAGGCAGAGGGCAGACGAAGACAGGTGGACTTGTCTTCGTGAAATCATTCTTCCTGCCTTTAGGCAGGTAGTATAAATAATAAAAATTTGGCTTTAACGTCCCAAAACCGCGATCTGAATATGAAAGAGGCCGTGATGGAGGGTTCCAGAAATTTCGACCGCATGGAGTTCTTCAAGACGCACCTCAATCCAAATATACGTGCTTCTAGCATTTTGCTCTCACCTCGACCATGACAAGTCTACATGTGGAAACAATATCTCTACTGACATCACCTGTTCGATTTCTCTTGACTTCGGACCACTACCTTCTTAGCTTCTGTGTTCATAGCGAAAGCTAATCACTTTTTGGTGACCTTAGTCAATGGAACAGGACAAATGCTTCCATTCAGCAAAGTGTGTTTTGTTGAATGTCAATGAACGCCGGGCACCTGGCATGTTATATGGTAAATGCGGCGGAGCGTGGCGGTTGGCGAAAAAGAGCCGTCGAGGAAACACGAGACGATGGCCGCTCTGTGAATTTCTTGCGATGTATTTGGAAGCGGACCTTTAGTGCCTGTGTAAATATTGTAAACAAACCCAGAGCACCTGAATAAAATTGTGCCTTCCGTGAACAACGACATCGACAACCGAAGGAATTCACTACAATTTCATGGGAAACTTTATACTACCGAACCATAATTAGTTATCACGGCGACAACATTATTACATAATTTCAAATCTCACCGTAGTGTTTCTCGTGTTCAATAGCAGAATGCTTGTCATAGTGTTTATAAGGATGCCAATAAACGCCAGGCACCTGACCATGTATGGTAAATGCCATGAGTAGGCGACTAATATTAAAGTACAGTTGAACCCGCATATGTCGAATTCTCTGAAAAACGGGAATTAATTCTACGAATTGTATAATTCAACATATATCTTTTAGAGAAATTACCGTATTTTCGGTGCGAATTTCAGTACGCATGTTAGGCTCATGTCATTGCGTGACGATAATGCAAGGATTGCGGTTTACAGCAATACGCGGGGATATTTGATTGCTTTTTTTATTTTTTGGCGTTTCGTAGTTGGTAATGCGCGTTATAAACAGCCCGCGCTTGCTCGCCGGCGGCCGGAAGTCGCCAGTATGCTTTGGTCCTAACGTTGCCGTTGCTTTTCAGTATCATAATGTACTTCATGGAATGCTAGACGCGGCATTGATGTCAGACTTCTTTTCTCTAATCACAGCTGGTAGAGGCAAAGCAGCGCGAAATAACAGGCACCAAGGAAGAGTAGACAACGACCCGAGCACTGACTTTCCACTGCAAAATTTATTGAAGAAGCATCATGACATACTCTTGCTGCACATGCTCTTACATGGCGAGAAACTCAAGACGACACTCATGGTTAGATACAAGACAACTAATCTCAAATCTGTTAACGATTGCAATAGTCTTTCTTTTCTTGCAGGGCTATCGAAGGCTGACTGACAGAGTTACGCCCTGCCTTCTGTATTTTTTGGGCATCGGAGATTTCGCGTGTCAACTGGTCGTGGTGGCGAAAAAAAAATCGTCGTTCTAGAAAATTCCGCGGTGCACCCGCGGAATTACCCATTACCCAATGTAAAAATTTTGACACGTGGGGGGTTCCAACAACCTTGATGTTGGCTGCGGACAGAACTTCAATGCCATGATGCAAGTCAGCGTGACGCAATGTCATGACGCAAAGGCTTTCTTTCCCCTTTGCGTGGTCTTAGGTGAATTAATAAGGGAACGTGTGATTTCCCTCAGAAAGACTCCAGCTTGCATCGATGATGAAATAGAATCAGTGAGAAAGCAAATAATCTCGGGATTACCTGTGGACAGCATTCTGGGGCTTTGAACTATTTACTATAAATGGAATAGCGTTTTACGCTGCAACTGTCAAGCAGTTTATTGTAGGCGCTTCGTCACCAGGCCACGCAATATAACGAATATCTGGAGTCGGGAATCTTACAACATTCTTATAAATTGTGGAGTCTTAGTGCCAGTTCTGTGAGATAATCATCAGTGACGCTGTAGGAAGGACGGGCTTGGGGATACGGACTATTCATGAACACCTGGCGTTCATTAACGTGCATGAAAATCTAAGTGCACTGGTGGCCGGAGCGATTACAAGCAGGGTCGCAGGGTCAAAAAGACAAAGATAGCCAGAAAACTTAGAAAACTATCCTAAATTAGCCAACTTGAGCTAGGGGAAGTAAAATTAGCCAGAAAAAGCCACGCGTCTGTGAAAAAATATCGTTTTTTACATTTAAATGACTAAATTGAAAAGCCGCCTGGCGAAAATGTAAATTACTACAGCATGTGCACGTCCGAATCAGAATTACGGACAATCAAGAACAAATTGTTCGCTTCGACAATCATTTCGTCCAGGATGACGAAGTTTATTGCATTGTTGCAAAAATGAGACTTAGTCACTCGTCTTGCATGACTACAAAAAGAAAACAACTGGATGTAACGGCCGTGAAAATAAACATGAGTGCCACATAAGAGCGCCCAAAATCACGGTTTCTAGTATTCAGGCATTCATTGTAGTCAGTTTAGCAATTTCTTGCATGATGACGATGTCCGAACAATTGAAATTCCTCAGTAGCACCTCATTCCTAATCCTTGCAAATGACACATCCACTTGTTCAGATATCTTACTGCTAATGTAAATAGGTGCAGAGCGCTGTGCATTCAGAGGAACGCTTTCGATTGTCGTGTTCCCTTCCAAATTGGGTGTCATGTTGCCTTCAGCAATACGTGGCTTGCAAAGTCAGACCCCACGGAAAAGTTTCCCCTGAGATCCAGCCACGCATCGAAAAGCGTTTTTGTGTGATTCGAGCGCCAATATGAAGGTCGGGACTTTTAAACACGCCTTGGCCGCAATGTTTTGGCATCGCATATTCGAAGGCCAGCAGTTGCCACGTCACGACATATTGCTAATTTAGTTAAATTAGAGGGAACAGGGAAGTAGCCAAAAAGTATCCAAGCAATCAAGCCAATTTTTCTACCGCACTAGCCTAAAGAAGTAGCCAAGTTGGCGAAAAAAAGCGAAGCCTGACAACACCGATTGCAAGGCTTAACCCGTTAAATTATTCGATGAAAGAGCTGCCTGATCTAGATATCCGGTGCGGTGGGTCATGCCGCAGAGCTGAGGTGCCCGTTCTAAACGCTGCAGAAACTTTATTTCATGGCAGAGTAGAAGGGGTTGAAAATATAAAATTTCCATCACCTTGTGAAGTTCTGCTAGGCGATACATAAGATGAACCGTCATACAGCCACTTTCATCAGGGTACACTCGATTGAAGCCCATGCTGCGAACCCTCACAATATTGCTGCTGACCAACAGGCACACTGCCCTCCTAATACAGGCCTCCCATCTATTCCCCTTCCACCTCAACCCCAAAATACACACCGAGCCCGTAAAAATGTTGTCCGGCAGGACACACACACTCTTATCCCACCGTGTGTCTGTTCTCTCCCTATTCACCTTACTAGGGCGGAGGAAGTCGTGCTTAGGAGGCTTGGGGCAGGGGTGGCCCTTACACCAGCTGTTATCTCAACATGGAACTGGTCGCATTTACCTGTTGGTGCTACATGCCCGTACTGTTCGGTTCCGGTGATGCAAGCAGATGCATACCACCTTATATGGACATGCCAAGGATTACAGTCGGAACGCTCCCGTCATCTCCTGCAAGCTGGTCTTCGCTACACTGACAGAAACAGTTATTACCGATGGATACATGACAACACATTCCACAAGACACTTCTTCACTTCATACACAACACCGGCCTAACGGCGCTCATTTACCACAAATATACACAATATATATTATGCCTAAAGGGCAAGTCTATGTCGGAAAAAAAATATATCATTCGAAGTGGACAACGAAAGCACGTGCCTTACGCTTTGCCATGAATTCGGAAATGCGCTTGTCACGTATTTTACTTTCACCCGCGAAATTAATGACAATAATGTCCAACAGTACCGCTAATAAAACTCAAGCGTGTAGCCGGCATAAAGCCAAAATTGGCGTATTTTTCAGCTCCGTGGATATTTTTCATTTCTACGGTGAAAATGTGTTGTATTCTCCGGACAACTCTCATAATACAAGCCACACGTAAGGGTAAGATAACCTGGAGGAAAGTGGGGGTGGCGGTGGGCAAGCGACATTCGATCTAGTGAATATGACGCAAATGATATGTGCAGCCAAGTGTGCACTTACCAGTGCTCACGTACATATTATCTGCGCAGCATCGTAATATAGCTGAAACGTCCAGCGACAATGAAGGAAGCGGCAACAGCAGAACATACTACAGCCAAGCTCAGTTATCAGGATATCTGACACAAAGGTACAAAACATTGTTTTTTTCACGGTGCGAAACACATCGCGATAGAAGGACAAACGCTGACGGGTCGGAGTTTGTTCTGAATGGCCCCTATGATTAGCACGCTTTCTCATGCTGCCACAAAAAATGAAGTTCTATAATAGGAGTAATCGGCTAGTCACCTGTGTGTCATAATTGAAGCGATAGATACTTGTGTACTGAAGTGGCGCCTTCAAGTAGAAGAAATTACTTATTGTTGTTCAATGTCTGACACATTATATTTAATTAAAAATTTATTAACAGAATTGTGCAAATTATATTTCACTCGCCAAGCATCTAGGAGGCGGAAAAGTGATGGTGACTAATAAGAAAACTGCGGGAACACAAAATATCAAAGAAATAATTTTGTAAATACATATGACCTATTAGCTGGTGCAATGAAAAGCAATAAATACAGTAAAAAATTCCTTGAGACGTAATGCAGTGAGGTTAGGCGATCAAACCTCACAAGAGGCGTTATTTACTGAACCAAAAACAGCTTTGATGTGCGTTAGCCACTCCTGATAATCTCGGCACGTTATATGCCTAAAAACTCGAACAACTGCTGATCTGTGAAATACTGCTTTCCAAGATTACTATGATAGTTACCTTTCACCACTTTAAACACCATGTTAAGACATAAGATGCTTGAGTTCTGCTCTCACAAAGAAAAATTGATCTTTGTAATATATTGATGTCTGACTTGGAACGTTTGACATGCACAAGCGATGTTCATATTGACGTTTTATAACCCGACAAATATACTCCGTCTTTCATGTAATTAGGTTTCAAGTGTGAAAAAGCCGTAGATTATGTGTTGTTGTACGACAATCTTAGAACAAGGCGCATATGTCTAGCAAGCGTGGTCATGCTAGCGCGGTCAGTTTTAGGCGCGCAAAACGCTGTCACCTCTTGTCTTCATACATGCTTTGTCAGTGTGATGGCTAAGTTTTAACACAGAACTGGGTGTTATGGGAGATTCTGAAAACTTCCTGTTGTCCGCGCTGGACGGAAACGGGCCTTGTTTCACTCACCTCGGGTGACAAGGGGCTGGTCCTGTGAGGTGTTGCCACAGCAGCGCTTGGAACTGCTCTGGAGCGCTCCTGCCACCGACAGGTGCATAAAAGCTTCTGCTTCCAAGTTGAAAGACTGTTACGCCCTGAGGCAGTGCGAAAGTAAGTTTGGTGCATAAATTTTTGGGGTGGTGAGGGAATGATCAGCACAATTGGCTGAGAAGATAAATATTAGGGTAGCTTGCACAAAGTACAGCAAGGCTTGTTTACAGAAAAGGAGGTGGACTAGAAGCAGAATAGGAACATGAGCAGGAAGATGAAGAAGATAACGAAGTGAGTGCGTGCAAGTTCATTATGATAGTTTTTTCTACGCCGCACGGCAAACTATACTTGAGATACTGTAATATACAAGGCTATGCTTTGGATTGGAGGAGAAGGTGGAATGATCTTTATTGACAGCAACTAACAAGTTTAGGTGGCCGGGCCTATGCCTTCCATGATTGAATTAAGAAACGTTATTCAGGCCCGTCGGGGTGTGAACTAGCATATAGAGGGCAGCCACCATCTCGGGACAGATAGGCCCAGCCTTTGCGCAACGTCACGGCCCCATTGAATTGCCCACAACTGTGCTTTCAAATTCGGGCTGCGTAGCGGAGCATCTCATTTTCCCTCTTTTTTTCTATATCTCTTGCTCTCTCTGTATACTTATTTCCCTATATTTCTGTCTTTTTCTCTCGTTATTCTCTTCCGTCTCTTTTTTTTCTTATTCTATTTCTGTCTTCGTTTCTCTACCTCTTTCTCTCTGTATACGTTATCTCGCCTTCCGCATTATACAGCTAAAGCTGTTATGAGATCGTACGAACAAGCGATTTTGGCATCATAGTTGTCCGCCGCTGCTACCGCTGCCACCGCCGATGTCCGTAACCGACATCGCGCAAATAGGAACAAAAAAATGAACAGACAAAAAAGGTTTACGATCGGATGGGATTTGGGACCCTGTCCCTCCGTGTGGCCGCACAGTACTTACCACAGAGCCACACTGGTGCATGAAACACCTTCGCAAAAATACCCTATGCAAGCGTTTTGGCGGGCAAGGAGTCGCGTTAGCATATGTAAAACCTGGAGGGCGCTTGAGCTACGCCTTCAAATGTAGAAGGCGATGGCGTAACCGTACCCCGTGCCCACTGCTTTCTCAAATGCTAGCCCAGTTTTGGCTCGCGGTGGATGACCTCAGCCATGTCGTGAGGAGAAGAACGACTCTGCGCGTAGTATTGGCCGTTTCAAAGTATCCTAGAATGTCGGCAAGTACGGTAGTTAAGTGCCTACTACACCACAGTTATTCCTATTGCGAATCAGCCAAGGGGCCACTACGCGTTCGTAAGGCAACACGCAAACCTACGCAGCTGTTCTCTTTGTGGATACTTTCGTTGCTGTCGATGATGATTACATATGCCCGAGCGTTTTTAATGAGTGGGCCTTTAAAACACCCACTCGTTGCGCTATTCACATGTTGTAACGCCTGGCGAAATTCTACCCTTTTGCCATTCAATATTACCTGCGTTTAGAAGACTCCTTCCACTACACGACATTCACATAGCGTTTTTTTTTTCGAACTAGTTTCATCCAGCCTTGCTCTTGTGATAGGAAACCTGCTTGTCACGCAGACGGCCTGTGTTCGATGCTCACTGGGACACGAAAATTTTTATTTATTTTACTCGCAACTTTTTCGATTTTTTGTTCATGGACAGGATTATTTTTCGCTCGACGCCGTCAGCGACACCGACGCTGGAATTTCTGCGAATCGAGCTCCTTAATGCTATCGCGTTAGTATAGCGTGGTCGACGAGTGAAATAACAACCAGGCGTCACAGAATGCCAATTGCGCAACCAGTCGGTCGTTGAATGCTTCCAATACATTACAAAAGGCTCAGCCATAATTCTTCATCTTCATCAGCCACAGCAGAAACAAAGTGCACAAAATACATTACGGATGCGTAGCGGGTAGCATGGTTCTCCGCAGAGTGAAGGAAAATATTACACCATCTCCCACTAAAGGGAACCATGTGGCGATGCCTGGCGATCTGTTTCTTCCATTTGTTATTTCTTTCTCTTTACATATCTCTCTGTTGTCGGTCTCTCGCATTCTATCTTTTTCTCTGTTTCTCTCTTGCTTTCTAACTCGTTCCTTATCTGTCTATTTCTTTCACTTTCTTCGTCTTTTACCTCTTTCTTTCCTTTTTCTCTATCTTTTCCTATTTCATTTTATGCCTCTCTTTGTAAACATCTCTCTCTCTGTAGTTGGACTCTCGCCTTCTATCTTTTTCTCCGGTACTTCCCTTTCTTTCTGTATATTTAATTTTCCATTCCTATCTATCTATCTATCTATATCTATCTATCTATCTATCTATCTATCTATCTATCTATCTATCTATCTATCTATCTATCTATCTATCTATCTATCTATCTATCTATCTATCTATCTATCTATCTATCTATCTATCTATCTATCTATCTATCTATCTATCTATCTATATCTATCTATCTATCTATCTATCTATCTATCTGACACGTCCAATGTATCTAATTAGACATGTCAATTATCAGATTTCGCGGGCTTTCTTAATGGCAGAAAAAAGCGAGCACGTAATTAGTACATTTTTTGAAATAGCGTACTTAGATGTCATTTGAACGTGCCTTACATATGCCTCACTGGAACTTTAATGATTAGGTTAGTATTTGTCTAGTTAGAAACCTAATTAGGGCTGATTCACTAAACCTCAATAACGAAAAAAGTAGTAGTGTCTACTACAGTATACAGCAAACAATATGCACTAGGAGTGCTACACGCAACGACGTTGGTCTTTTTTTAAATCGTGCTGCGTGAAAGCTGGGGCACCCTGTATATATAGGAACATTTCCATAACCGAAGCAGCACATAAGTAAAGTAATTTTCCGATAAAAAATGGACTTCAAGCGAGCATCGAGACAAATATGTAGACATGTACATTTCAACCACACAAGGGGATATATTCAAGGAATATAAACACTAACCACTTTGCAACAGTTTGTCTAGGGAGGAGCGGGAGCTTTGCGGAGCTGAAGGGACAGGCAGAGCATCATTGTCAAACTGGCCGATAAGGATGGCGCTGTAGTTGTACTGGACATGACTGACTACATGAAGAAAGGGCTTTGCCAATTGGTAGATAAAAATTTCTGCAATGAACTCTGCCGGCCTATAATTTTTAGCAATAGCACTGCCACTGCAAAAAATCTTTAGCTTCATCAATTCTATCAATAGGCATATCTCGGAATTATTTCCATAATATGTTAAAGATACCAGCCACTTCATTCGGTAAGTCTGAAACTTTGAAGCACCACAGGAAGCTCTTTGGTCACCATGGATATTTGATCTCCGTACACCAACATTACCCACAGTGAAAGAATCACCGCCATAATCGCAGTGGAGAAGGGGAGAGGGGAAGGGGAGAGGGTGAGTAGAGAGGAGGTATGTGGAGAGGGTATGCGCATGCGCAGTAAGGGTGGTCACGCCACACACCACCGGATTGAGCTCGGCCTTAAGATACTTCGCATCTAAAAGTTAATCGAAAAATGAGTGGGACGAACGCACTGTAGAGGTGCTCCTAAATCATGGGACTAAAACGAAATCACTTTGTACTCGACTGCAAACATTACCTACGAGTCAAGGGAACTCCCATTGCAACCAAAAAGGTCCGAAACTATGCGACGATTTTTATGACATCTTTAGAGATGCCGCTCCTAGTATATTCTCTATGCAAACCGATATTGTACCGACGTTTTCCTGATGATGTATTCTTCGTGTGGCCTGACGATGAGCATAACCTTTCAGAAGTCATCTTCCATTTCAACTTTTGCAACCTTCGATAACATTTACGCACACGTAATCGCAGGGGATTGTTCTTTTCCTCGGTGTCACTGTTTCGTTCAGTGGCAGCAGCATGTCTATTTCACTATATCCAAAACCAACCGATCACCAACAATATCTGCATTTCCACAGTAATCACCCCCATTTCTACACAGCAGGCGTCCCTCACTCTAAAGCCTACAGATACATGAAGCTTTGCTCTGAAATTACACAATTTGACACCCGCGCACAAGAACTGAGAGCAGCCTTCTTGCGTCAAAAATACCCAGAAAAATCATTCGTAATGAAATTGAGCGCTCTCGCTCTTTGGACCAAGCAGTGACAATGAAAGAAAAAGACAGAAATAAAGATAGAACGTCAGGAGCAAATTTAAGGGTCACTTACTTCGCCGGAGCCCCTCGGGTGAACTCTATAGTAAGCTGCTATTTCAACATAGAGTAGTTGACTGTGTGCCTGTTTTCAAGGCCCACCTAAGGTGGTTTACCAAAGAAATAAAAATCTGACGGACTTGCTGGCACGGCGAAAACACACAAATGCGAGCGCAATCGTTGCAGAGTGTGCACGCACATGATACCACAACTATGGCCGAAGTCTTTGATTCAGACTTTGTGTACCAAATTAAAGACAATCATAATGGTGATTCAGCCGATGTGATAAACAAAATTCGCTGTGAAGTTTGCAAACAGGAATACATTGGACAGACACAAACCCCGTTCCGTTTACGTTTCAACCAGGGCTGGGCAGAGACATTCAAGAGAGTATTCCGGAATACAGATATCGAAATACATGTGTTCGAAGCCTGAAATGCAGATGCTGAGATACATTTGTTTTTGACGTAAAGGGATATTGCGGAAATACTTTTGCCAAAACAAGAAAAATATATTCTAGTACACAGATACAGGAGGAGAGATACTAGTATACAGATACTTGAATACATTTTTATGTCACGAACATTCATTAGGGCAGCATAATATTGTGAATAATATTCCGGTGCATTGAAACTTGAAAGTCAAGCATATCGCTCGAGTAACTAACGAACAGTGAATTAAGAAACCGTATACATTTATTTTACAAGCACGATCTCTTTTGCTCGGAATGTCGCTGCGTTTAGTGTACTTAAACAACTCCACATTCTCAAATAGGCTCTCTTCTGGACAGCGTCAGTTCCGCCTCAAAACAAGACTCGCAAACTCAAGAAATGCCAGGCCACCTGGAACAAACAGGTGCAACACCGGCCAATTGAGACACAGCAATTCTCATCGACAGAGGCCGACAATACTGCCTCCGCGATTATGCCGCTAGCGGCATCGGACGCTTTACCCAATATGTTATTCTGCCAGTGTGGACAATCCTTTGCGCCCTCCCTGTGTCACCGACAGTTGGCGCGACGATGTTTGGCCTAGAAAAAGAAAGATTTCCTTTTCCTTTTCGATACGTGTCCGCGCATTTCCCACAAAGAAGTAACGAGGTGCCCGTCTCCTGCGAAGTATCGCGATCTAATATATACATCATACATGTACTTCACCACTGAATACAAATAGTCTCTTCGAATGTATCTGTACGCATTTAATAAGAACTAGAGGCACTCAAAAGTATATTGAAGATAGTATCGCGATACTCTTATATCACGATACTGCCCAGCCCCGGTTTGAACAACTATAAGGCACACGTGAAAGGCCTCCCTAATTCAATGTTTGCCAAACACATTAACTTGTGTGGTCACTCGCTTTAGTACATGAGGGTGAAACTTCTACAATCGGGCTTTTAGAACACAAGGCAGCGCGAAAAGAGGGACTCATATTTCATTAACAATTTCAGATCACTGTCCCACGGAATAAACGAGAGCCCTGGGCGACTGACATGCCTCCGTGATCATTCGAGACACTCTGAAAAGGAATTTATTAAGTTATTTATTGATACATACTTGAGTTCGGACATACGGGACGCCAAATAACTGGTCGAGCGCGTGAAAGTTGAGCCAATTGGTGCGACATGCATACACGGGCGCGTTTTTCTTTCTTTTATCATTTTGTTCTTACTTCTGTTTGCGTATTTAATGACTATCTGTTTATTTATATATTTTTCAGTAGTACAGCTTTTTCTGCGTAAAAATGAAGGGGTGCGGTAATTTCAGGCGTGCGTCATGGCAAAAGTTCACACAATGCTGGAGCGGGTCGTCCGTATCTCTTCTTGCGTGTGTACGGCCCGGCGCCGCGGACAAACCGCTGAGCCATCTGAACTTGGACTCCAAGTGCGTGATGTGCAGAAGTGGCAATTCTTCCATTTTCCTTTTTCGCTTCCTTAGGCTGCCCGTCTTATTTGCCAAACGAAGGCTATATAGAGTAACAAACCACCCACCTCCGGAGGCTCTCCGTCCTTCCTTCTCTGTTTCTGTTTTTTTTTCTTTCTTACCCTCGTTTTGCAGCCGCTGACAAATGCCCTAGCAGTTGTTCCTGTGCCTTCCATCGGTTTTTTAAAATTGTGCTTTTGGCCACCAAACTGCACGGGCGGCCATTTTCTGCGGGTCGTGTCCTGCCATTTCACTTACACCCACCGAGAAGCCTGCACCGCCAGCCGAAACTGTTAGAAGAACATTAATACTTGCTTGTTTCTTATATCTCAATGCTTTCCACGGCGTTCACAAGTTTGTTATTACGGTAAACTGAAGTAGCTTCCTTTATCCTATATATATATATATATTGTAATGAAGACAACGGCGCTCGGGCACCGGCGCATGCTCGGCTAGGGCGAAGACGAGAAGGACGAAGGGGCAGAATAGAACAGCCCGCCTAGCGAACAGGCGTTGTCTCTGTTCTCTTCTTCCTTACAATGGCGCAGTCGCCGAAAACGAAGTGTTATGTACCTGCTTCTTCGTCCATGGCAGCCGCCAAGGTACAGCCGCAGTAAGCGCGGGTTGAGGACGTCGTCCAGGCCTCCTCGACACCTGCTCACCTGCCGCCAGTGCCACCACCGTTCAGGGACGGCGTCTAGGCCTCCCGACGACTCCGCGCCATTTCAACGACGCCGTGATACCTGTTAACGAGCAGGGACGCTGTCAACGCGTTCATGACCATGAATTCATCCGCTCTGAGGACCGGGACCGCCGCGTACACCATGGACACCACCCATGGCTCCTCGGTCGCCTCAACCGACAACGGCGCGGAACTCTTGCGTGTCCTCACGGAACTATGTCGTCAACACCACGGCGTGACGTCATTGAACTCCGGGTTCTTGCCTGCCGCTTCACCATCTTCGGCTGTTTGGGCAGTGCCGGTGTTCCGCGGCTTCCAGGACGACGTCTTCGGGTGGGTTGAGTCTATCAACTCGCTCGGCACCCACAACGCCTGGTCGGACCATCAAAAATGGCTGATTGCACCGACACACCTTCGCGATGCCGCCAAGGCATGGCATGCCTACGAAGGCGTCCGGCAGCGATCATGGTCGGAGTGGTGTGCGAAGTTGACGAATCTCTTTCGCCCGCTTTTGATGCCGGCGACCCCATGA